>NW_025814049.1:912277-1216370 GCF_018902025.1 Drosophila willistoni | reverse complement strand
TATTAGTATTAGTTATTGGTATTATTATTAATTCTGCTTTCCTTTTTGTATCCCATAATTCACAGAGAAATAAAACAAATTCACACTGAAGACGTTGGATACTAAATTTTCGGAGAATTTCCCTGAGGTTTTTAGCCTTTTTCAAGACCTTTCGAGTTGGCAGCACTACTTGTAACAAACGCTCCTTTATTAGCGCCATCTATACAAATGAAATCAGCTGGTGTTCGGGTAACAGCTGTTAGAGTATTTTAAATGCATGTTTCTTCTTTATTGTGCAATGGCTGAAAAACAAACGTTGGATTTTCTATGGAAATGTTCTCTCAGCCTTTCATCTGAAACACAAACTGAGCGCATGCTTAAATCCTATTACATGTGAGTTGTTTATATTTTTTCGTAATAACTTTTAATTCATTAAACCCTCTTGTAGCACAACCTGTCGCAAATTAGCCAAACGGAATGTTCAACTTCCCACCAATACCTTTGGTTGGGGGCAAATGTGTGCTCGTTGTGGAAATCAATGGAGCGATGGCAACTATGATCTACGTTTAAAATCAATCTCCATTGCGGAGACACCAAAAAGACTCCGACAAGTGGCCAAACTGGAAGAAGTACAACAAAAGGGGCAGGACGCACCGACGCTTAGTAGAGGAGCCAAAAAGCGTGCCAAATGGCTAAAGAAGCGTATGGCCAGCAATATGGTAAGTACTGCAGCATTGTCTCACTCCCGTCCATAGTATTACACTCGTTGTGTTTCTGTTCTTGAATTGAAAGATCGTGGACTGCTCCCTTTGCCGGCACAAGACAATGCTACCACTGGAAAAGCCCAAAAAGAAACGACAACAAACTGAAGTAGAAGTCGAACAAAAAACAATAGAATCAAAGGATGTAGCTGCAGTCAATAAAAGCAAGAAAAAGAAGAAAGGAAAGAAGAACCCTCAGAGTCATCCGAACCCGACAGTTGCAGCAGCAACAACAGCAAAAACAGCAGTAACAAAACCAACTGCTACAACAAAAAAGCAAAAAGGCAAAACGAAAGCTACGCCACCGCCTCCACCGCCGCCGTCTAAAACACAGAAAAAGAACGCTCTGCTGCAGTTAGCCGCACAACTGAAGGCACACGCGTCAAAAGACACCGGCAAAACGCCACAAAATCGTCTTCAAGCTTTCCTGAAGTAGCTCGATTCGAACTGATAAATAAAAAATAAGTACAAAAGAGTTAATACCATATTAGTTTATTTAGTTGTTTGTCATCATATCTATGGATTGTGGCAAAGCTGTTCTCATAATACCAAGTTAAGAATAAAACCTGTTTAACGATTCAATCAAATATGCCCAGAATTGTGTAGTCTATGTATATGTTGATCCATTCATAGATTAGAAAGGGTTATTTGTTTTTTTTTAGCGAAAACAATTGGCCCACCTAGATTTCAACATAATTATCACCTTTAGTAATGGTAAATATTAAATTTGTAGGTAAATGTTGGGAATATCAGTTTCCCGGCTCACTTGGGCCACAATCGGCCAAATTGAATGTTGGGCGAAAAAAAGAGAACCTGTTATCCACAAGCTGGTCAAGTCACGCAACGTCTGAGAGACTTATCACTGTTCAGTCTCAAGGTTGCTGCCCAACAAAGCGTTTAATTAAAATTGAGTTGTTTCAGCACTACAACGTCCTTAAAGTTGCTGCTCCCCAAAATGGCAAAGGCTGCTCCAAACTCCTTCATGAATTTTTATCTCTTGTATATACGCACAGACAGAGGCGGCTGCTGTCGGGATGTCGATATCTTTCCTTTTTGGTTCTCAGATTTCTTTGGCAGGCAGCGGCACCAGCAGCTGCCTACAAACAACAACATCTGCCACTATACTGCTACCGCTGCACTCTCTCTTTGACTGGCCACGTTAGAAGATTTCTGGTTTTGGTTGGTTTTGGCGAGCCTGTTCTGGCCATCTTTGCCCCTTCACTCCACCTCTGTTGTTACACTCCTTAAAAAACAAGAGAGATACGTTTTGGCTACGGGAACCAAGTTTAAGTTAAAGCCTGGGCCATTAGTTGATTTATGCAATTTAGTTACTCACACACACACACTCACAGCCGGCCGGCTGACCAACTGTGATTGTCGTTTCCTCCAAAAAAGACCGAAGTAAATAAAAATAAAAAAAAAAATCCAAAAACTAAAACCCATTACGTTCTACAAAGAAAGCCAGACAATATTGCGTTGACTTTCTCATAGGCGGAACACAGTTCCCCAGTGAGGGGGCTGATCAGGGGGGCCACAACTTAAACAAAGAAGCAATATACATATATAACATTTCTGTAAAGAAAATTCCATTAAAATGGGTGAAATATTTTAATACGTAACAAAAAACAAAGTTTTGAAGTATCTTTACAAAAGTATAAGATTTTATGTTGGACACATCTTTTTGTGAGGTTATGACAAGTAACTTTGTTTCATTTAAATCAAAATTAAATGATAACTCGAGGTTTAAAAAAAAATAGTCATAGTTAAAATAGAATTAAATATTGTATTATCTTAAAATCTTAAACTACTTTAAATATAAGCCCAAATCGTTGTTAATGAAATGATTTTTAAGACCATATTTTGGGTACAATTTGGACATTTTCGGTATTACTACTTAGATGTATAATATTTTCAAAAGATTAAAAAAGGTAAAAGCAATTTTGAAACATTTTAAAACACGTTTTCAGAATACTTCTGGCAAGTTTAAGAACTTTGCTCTCAAAAAAGCCAATAGCGAAGATGCCAAAATTAAAAATCAACCCAATACGCTTACCAACAATTTGGAAAACTAAGTTTTCTCATATACGGAATTGCTGAGAAGTTAAAGACATGAGATCTTCGTCTGGTTACCCTTGCCAGATGCGCCACTGTTTCTCGTTTAAGCTGAGAGTGGCAAGCAGGCAAAATGTTGTTGCTGTTGCCGCTGTCAGTTGCGTTCCAGTGATTCACACACACAGACCCCAAAGTCGGTCTTCGATCTCAGTTTTCAGTCGCGATACGTGCGCGTTTGCGGTAGAGACATCGCCGAGGAAGAAAAAAAAGAAAAAAAGGTGTTTTTTTCTGGTGCGGACAACGATAAAGTTTAATGCAAAGTGCAAAGAATAAAAAAAAAATCAACCAAGAAGTAGAAAATGAAACCAAACCGGATGGAAAATAAAATATTGAAATAAAACAAAAATCGAGTGCTAAGTTTAGTCGTTTCGATTCGTAGTTGGTAATTATTGAGTGTCCGTTGGTGCAGGAAATCGACCCGACAAACCAAACCATTTGAAAATTACCGGAAATGCAGACACACACACACACTCACGCACAGCCAGGGAAATGAGCCTCCTCAAAGGCATACGGAAAAGTCTAAAAAACAAAAGAAACGTTCATTTAGGACTGATAAGAATCTTGGCCAATAAGAAAATAATATTATTCAAATAACAAAATAAACAACAATTATCAGTGGCTCCAGCGCAAATTGAATTAATATCTTATTGAAGAGAGTGAGAGGGGGGAGAGTAGGGAGTGGACCCCTAACTGAATGGAACTCGAGAAGTGGACAAAAACAAAGAATTTCTCTTTGTGCGGTGATTGCTGCAATGAGTCACAATCAAAAAATCAAATAGTTTGCAATTTTTAACTTGAGCATAGTATTTCAGTGTTTTGATTTGAGTGGAAACCGCAAAACCGATAGAAGATAGGCTTAAGACACTACAAGTGCAACACACACAGACATCGAATCACAGGAGACAGAGAAGAAGAAGGCGTTGCCCGGGTTGGTGGAGTGGGGGGGCACCAATTTACAATTTTTTCGTAATACCATTTAATGTCGCAACTTCCATTGTGTATATACATACATATGTATATGTATATGTATCTATATGAAAATGTATCTACATAGTACATTAAATCTATTGTATATATGGTGAAAAAAATAACGTCATCATCATCTCTATATGTTTGTATGTATCTTCCCCAGGCGCCAAACGAAGCGTGCAACCAAATAACAACAACAACACAAAAAAAAACGAAAATGAATCTAAACAACTATAAATAAAAAGAAAAGCAAAATAAAACTTAAAAAAAAAAACGAAACTAGATTCAAGCGCAATACGCGCTATGATATTGTTTGCTCATCGATCTACTTTGAGTTTATAGAAGCAGTTTACGAGGACAGTATTAGAAAATTGCCTAGAATCCATCAATTCTCAGTAAAGTCCTAAGAATTATTTATGTTTAAACACATTTTCTCAGTAAGCTAAAAGTTTACAAGTGCTTAAAGAATCAAACAAGTCTTGATTCCAGCTTAAGTTCATACTCTTCTAGTTAAAAATACCTTTTAGAAACCTATCGTATCAAATATACAACATAATATTTACTTTAGCGCACCTGTCGTCGAAAGATTTTCAGCATAATTTAGATATTTTCAGTCCAATTTCGTTGACATATGTTTAGTTGACAAAGATTTTAAGTATAATTTAGATATTTTCAGTTCAATTCCTTTGAAATATGTTTAGTTGACAAATATTTACAGTATATATTCAAAATAAGATTACTATACATTGCATTTTAAAAGAGAAAACTACTAGTTTACGAAATTTTTTTTATTAAATTTTAGAATTGGCCGAGAAAGGGCTAAAAGTCTAAAACAATCTGTATTTGCTTACATATTATACAAATATTTATATGAAATATGTTAACTCTAGCTTATTTAGATATAAAGTTCTTAGCACTCAAACAGACGGACATTACACTATCATGATCCTAAGCGTAAGAGAGATATAAATAAAACTAGAGTATTTGCATTTATGGCTAGAGTAAAATCTCTCCTATTGTTTTATTTGACAATCTTCTAGTATGACCCTCGTAGTTTCATCTATTAATACAACAAGGCAAATGCACTTTTTAAACCAAACTCAGTGGGGGAGGACCTATTTTTGTGTGCAGGCAAGGTTGTTTTTATCTCCAATGTGTCTCGTCTTTAGAACTAAATGCGTGTGTGCGTGTGTGTTTGTTTAAAATTTTAATTTGATACTAAATTTCCAATACGATATTCTTTATAGTGCATGTGATCTCTAGATAATATCATAAAATGTGTGTGCTTTGCTCTATATACATACCTACACTTTTGACAGCAAACTGCTAATTGTTTAAACAAAAAATAATATAAAGAAAAAATATTGTGTGCTTTTGTGTGCAGTTGCTGAATATGTCAGCTCTTAAAATCCTCGAGCACCAAATCAAACGATCTACATCAACATCAACAACAACAACAACTATAACAATAAACAATCATTAAGGCAAACGCTTCAAATTAACGCAAAACAAAAAACAACAACAACAACAAATCATGGATACTAAAGCAAAGCCAACAAAAGTAACTAACAAAAGCACTGAAATTGAACAATTTTTATTGGGTAAGTAAAGCCAAAAAGTGTGAACCCGTATTTGAATACAAGGGAACTTACAGACATACATACATATAGTTTTGGCAGATTCAACTAACTTAAATGTATCTCAGAGTTTTGTTAATTTAGAATCTTAATCTTGTCTCCCGCCAGGGGCTTACAGACTGAAAATACACACTGCCCGAAGGCAATAAAAACCATTAATAATCATCCAGCGTATTGTTGACTCATACCTCCTACTCCTCATCCTCCTCCTTGAGCTCCTCGTCCACATTTTCAAGTCTTTTCCCATTGCCGTCTTCGGGTCGAATTTTGTGGTGCTGTTTCTTCTTTTTTTTTTTTAATACGCTTTTGTTCTTCTTGTTCTTTCATTGTTAAATTTTACTTACATATTATGAACTGAGAAAGAGTATGATTATTTAATCAAATTGTTTGTAACAAAGCCGAATTTGAAAGGCGAAATGGTTTTAATATTATTTAATGAGAATTTTATTAAGGTAAAAGAGCCATCTGAGCTCAATATTTAAAATTTAGACCTTTCTTTAACACAATTTAATTTGAATAACTTTGATTTGTGACTTCATAAATAAAGTGTATAGAGAAATCTAAAAATAATTTGTTAGGTGTTTTGGAAACAATTTGATTCGAAATCGTTACTTTTAAGGATATAGTTATCTTAAAAACCTTTCCTTGGCTTGCAAAACATTATTTCCCAAAATTATAATTATATCTTCTAATCACATTAAAGAGGAATATATTAACAAGTTTAAATTTTGATAAATTAGTCTTCCCTTTAAACAATTGTTAATTTCAGCACTCCTTTTTAAGATTTAACCATCTTATATACATAATAATAGTTTATATTTAGTTCAAAGTTTCTTTGGGTATTCAAAGTTCGGCTTTATCATATGAATTGTAACTTTCTCGTTTCTTGTTTCTTGTTCAGACCTACATTATATGGCATATAGTAAATGTGTACATATATAGTTATGATTATAGCGTTTGCGTGTTAAAACATTTAATAAGAATTTTGGGCAAAAAATAATTTGGTGTTTTTTTTTTTTTTGTTTTTTCTTTTTTATTTTGGTTGTTTACCGTTAAATATGTTTTAGAAGCCAGAGAAAACTTTCTTACCCAATGAAATTATTATTTTTTAATTGCTGCGGTCAATTTGCAGTTGACTCTTTGAGCATTATGAGGTCATATCTGGGCACTGCGGCTGGGGCTGGGTCTGGGTCTGGGTATGGATCTGGGGCTGAAACTGGTACTGAGTCATTTTTGCTGTGAAGACAAGAAGAGTTAATTGCCCCATGCTAACTACTATGTAGTTGTAAATAATAATCGTCGTACAGTGGGTCGTTAGTCGCAAATTTGTGACTGAAATTTATTTCAAGTTGTTTAAAATTTGTTTAAAGTGTTAATGTAGTTTGGAATTCAAATTAGCAAATTGTAAAAGTTAAGTAATTTGTAATATTTTTTTAGTTAAGAGTTTTAGGTTCTAAAATTGAGGGACTTTTTGAAAGTAAATAATTTTTGACGCCAAAAATTCGATTTAAAATGCTTTAATTTGGTTAAATAATATCATAAACTAAATGTATTTTATTAACTTTTTCCGAGCTCTTGTGGTCTGACTTATTAAAATTTTTAGTTTTCTCTCAAAAACCACTAAGATATTAGGAAAAATAATCTTGTCTATTACAAAAAAGTCAATTAAATATTTGTTTTATAAGTTCGATAATTGTTTTCAAAACTTAAGCTCAACTTTTAAAATCGAATTCAATTTATACGGAATATTAATCCACAAATAATTAGAGAAAGTTTCCATAAATAAGGTATCAAAATATACCAAAACATATATGTAAATGCAATTCTAACTATTTAAAATTATATGTCAATAAGAAAAGACTTAAATTTTGATGAAATTAAAACATGTTTATAAAATTTTAACATTCAAAAAATTTGTTCTTTATGAAATGGAATTACTTAATAATGTCAATCAACAATTTACAAAAATTTCGGTATCAAATACAGATTATTTTTACGGATTAATTATTCCCCGGGAAATAAGTGGCATTGAGATTTGAAAATTGTTTTAACAATATTAATTTTATTCAATATTTAGAAAATTTATTTCATAAGTTGTAATCCATAGTGCATAAAACATGTATTCTTCTGGAAGTTACTCAACTGGGTCTTGGTTTTTGTTTTGTCTCTCTATTTCTGAGTCTGAAAATGCCATAAAGTCCAATGATGCGTTTCGCAATAAAAGGGGCTAACTATATGGGTACTACCAACCAATTAATCCTAAGAACCTTGGCGTCAAGCGTACCACTTACTTTCCGCTCTCGTTCTTCTTGTAGATGTGCGTAAGCATTTTCGCGCTTCACTGGAGACATCCGAATATGAGAACACATCGAATCTATTTCATGTGACAGCCGCCGACCAGACTCTGGAATTGTTGGAAAGATGTGAATTGCTGCTGGCTGCCTATGCCTATGGAGACGAACAGGCGACGTCTCCAGTCCCTGTCATTAAGTCGAATGGAAATGGCTTCGATTTTAATTTGGGCTTGGTCGATTGTGTCGATAGCAAAGGGCAGTGTGCAGATATGGCTGGTTCTGGTACCGGTTGCTATCAGGAAATGTTGTCCTCACCATCATCATCATCATCAAAGAATTCATGTAAGTAAAATGAAGGGGGGGTGGAGGAGCAGGCGCAGGAGGAAAGAAGCAAAAACAGTTGTTGTAATTATCTCTCTAATTGCAGTGTCCGCCTCGCGGGAGTACATTGATCTTAGTAGCACGGGATCTTTGGAAAGCGACAAGACGTTTCGTTACTCTCAGAAGACTATGGAGCCGAACGTAGAACACTATGACATCTGTCAGAGTAGCACACAGAATGGAGATACTGGCGATGAGACGCAACAAGTCATAATGGCCTTTAGCCACGAGCTAATCATCGATTGTCCATATGCAGATCTTCCGGCTGGTCATTTGGCCTTGCAACGCTCGACAAAATATGGCCAATTGCAACGTATTGTTCCAAAGCGTTTATTTTTCGATCAGACGAGAAAGTTATATTGCGGCATCCTAAATCATTGGATGCTAAGCTATGCCGATGGACCAACAGCCTGTCGTCCAAGCAATAGTCTTTATCTCAAGAGCTCCTCCATTGAAATTGAGCACTTT
Source organism: Drosophila willistoni (assembly GCF_018902025.1). Lineage (NCBI taxonomy): Eukaryota > Metazoa > Arthropoda > Insecta > Diptera > Drosophilidae > Drosophila > Drosophila willistoni. The sequence goes on along the minus strand of NW_025814049.1, from coordinate 1,207,769 downwards.
GGCGAGGGTAAACGGCGAGAGATTTGCTTTCAAATTATAACGGACGATCCCAACAAGAAATTCGTCTATCAGGCCAATAACGAAGTCGATGCCAAAGAGTGGATTCATGCAATTGAGGCGGCCATACGTGGCGATGCCCACAATGCCACACAATCGCCAACACAGCGAAAACTACCCACGCCGCCGGTGACGAAAAAACCATCCATACCCATGGATAGTATTTACGAGGAGCCAACGCCCATTTTCAATACACCTCCCAAACTTCCGGAAAGAAGTCACAGTCCCAACGCTTTGGCCAAGCGTTTCGAGTACGATATACCAAAGTGTCCACCACAGCCGTTAGCCGAAATGGAATTCTCCTGCTCCACCTCTCCGTCCACTACAGCGCACTCTGACTTTCAAGCCAAAGTGAAGACCGTTCACAGCGAACTCTCCAGTCAATTATCACCGACTGGCCCAAGTCCCGAACGTCTGAAGAAAGCTGTCAAGAAGAGCTACTCCTGCGGCAGTAACAGCAGTGAGGCGGAAATGATTTCGCTGACAAGTACATCACCACCAACCACCCCAACCACGGCAAGCAAAGAGCAGAAGAAACAACGCAAGTCTCAGATGCCACCATCACCGCAACAATCGCCAGCTAAAGATGGTGATAAATTGGCACGCAGCTGGTTTCTTAGTCGCCTTAATAAGAGCGCCGGAATAAAGCTATCAAACACTTCAACAGGATCCACAGGATCCGGTTCCGGATCTACGGATTCAGCCAATGCCAAATGCAAACAGAGTGAAAAAGAAAATCTACTGAACGAACTGGATTTTGGCGAGAGTAATTTGCAATCACCGCCATCTCCGACACCATCATCGCCTTGTGCCAAAAGCAAAGTGAACATGATCATCAATCAATTTGAGAATAGTGGCCATTTATCCACAATGTTCAGTGTGGAGGCATTGGCAGCCAATGCGTTGGCCTCGTTAACTTCGTTTTGTGAGGGTGATAACTGCAACAATTATGAGCCCATCAGCAGCTTCCTGAAGAAGGTCTGAAGAGTGGACGGACCGCATCACCACTTACTCTCTATTGCTCTCTTTTACTCCTTCCCCTCCTATGATTATTATATACATACATACAAGCATCAACAGTGACATAAAATTTTTTAATATCAAAAAGAAAACATTATTGTTAACCATACGTAAAAAGCATTATGTAATGCGCGTGTGTTTGAGTTTTTTTTTTTTTTTTGGGTGTTTACATATATATGTGGGTGTAAGATATTCATTCGTTTAGCAAGTATCCTTAAACAATAGTCAAGAGGTAGTTGCCGTTTAAGGATTTGCCATCGTTTATATGAGTGTGTGGTGTGAGTGGGGGTGTGTGTGTGAGTGGGTGTGTGTAAATTCACCTTGCCGAAGCATACGGTGATGAGGTCACCGTTATGGATGTACGATCTTGGCGATGAGATTCTATTATCTCTACCAGAGTATTGCGTTTACGCTCATCTGGAAGAAGCACTAGTTTGCAAGGTGATTCCTTTGTAGAGAATAGACCCAACATCTTTTTGCCCTCCTGTGGCACTGTGATTTTGACCCCACGATTGGTCGCTTCAACCTTTTTGATTTCCTCCCACAAATAGGTCCACAGTGACGTCCATATACCAAACATCTCATTACGTTGTATATAGAGCAGACGATGATTGGTGACCAGCAGATATTCCGATTTCTGTATTATCTCCTCGCAGTGTATAAAGTTATCCGTGCTGGAATACTTGCCCTTGTCGAGTTCTCTGCAGAAAGAAAGTTTATTAATAAGCAGAAGGAGTATCACTTCTTTCACTTACTTTAGCATCTTATTGCCCATGGCTTCGATATTACAATAGGGTCGCAGGACATAATCGTAATGCTGGAAGCGTGGTGCTCTCATACGCTTCACCTCATCGTGGGCTTCGGTGGCACGTTTAACCGCCTCAAAACTTCCGCTGGCAAAATCAACCACACCCGCAGTTGGACGAGCAACAAGACCAATTGCACCCTTACCAAGACCTTTGAAGAAGCCTTCCACTCCATGCTCACGAGCTCCACTGACCGGCTTGGTAACCACACCAGTGACTCCATCAACAAAGCCCATGACCAGACCCTTGCTGCTGCGGGCCAATCCCTCGTGGAAATTCTTTGGCTTATTGTGTATGCCCTGCCGGCGTTTTCTTTGGTAATCCTCATCAAATGTCAAGGCGGCCAATCCCTTGCCCATGGCACCAGTAATCCTTTTAAAAATAATTAAAAATATATAAAAAGAGCTGTCGTTTAATTATTAATTAATCCACTCACTTGGACATAGCTCCAGCAGCACCTCCAACTGTGTGACCAAATAGCGATTTGACTCCCAACACCAGACCCTCGGCGAATTCGCCAGGTCCTTGAATGGCACCCTACAAAAGGCAAATATATGTTTTAGTAAAAACTGTAATAAGTCTCTCTATGGTTTCGGCCCACCACTAACCTGGAATGGCTCGTAGAACAAATCTTCTACACCTTTCTTTAGCCCCACCACCAGACCATAGGGATTACCCAAGACATCTAAACCGAGAACCAGGACATAAAGTTGCTTCAACGCCTGACCCGTATAATGTGAGGTGACTTCATTGATGAGCTGCTGTTGTGTAAAGAACTGATACTCTCGTTCGAAGAAAGCCAAACGGAAGACAACATCATTGACATCGGTGAGAGTGACGCCCACACCCTGAACGAGTGGACCCAGGAAACCAGGCAACGCCGCCGTTTGAGTTCCGGCCATTGAGAATGAAACGTGTATTTTAAGCGGTCCCAAGTGCAAATTATCATAGAAATTCTTTTGCTCTTGCTGCGAATGCTGTTCAAAGAATGCCGATAACGGCAATTCAATGGATTCCACATCGCCACGGAATTGTTTGGCTGCCACTTCGTCGGTTACTTCCTTAGCAAACATCTCGGCAATGGCCGTTAAGAATAAAATGTCGAGCTTGAAATGGAATTCCTGGATTAGAATGCTGGCATATTTAAATTGCTTAACCGTTGTATTTGGCATGACTCGCTGGACCATACTGCATTCGATGAACGGTTTGAGGGTCGTTGTGCTGGCCACACTCTTTGGCGGGGCTATGGGTGCCAAGACCACTGGGAATATTGGATCAATGAACTGATTGTCCACCTGAATACGATTAATTTTCACATGCAATTGATTTTGGAACGGTGATGATTTCTTTGAAACCCAAATAGCTGGATAAAAGCTACGTCTCAGTTGGCGATCGACATTACTCTTCTTGATGATCATATTATTAAAGTCGATGGGGAATTTGTTATCCAGTTTGTATGTTTGCACATCGTTGACACTCTTATGCACCAGATAGCGTTGGTAATCTGCTTCGATTAGCTCCGTATCATGAATGGTCATCTCGCGGAAACGTTTCTTGTCCGGTTTCTTGGATTCCCAAATGATGCCGGAACTTGTAACGCCAAGATAAAGTATATCCAGTCCGGTTTCATTATTAACCACCGAGACACCGATGCCATGAATACGCAAATCTATACTCTGTGTGATGGTTTGCAGAGCAGCACTGCTTTCAGTACGCTTGGCAATCGATTCAATTTCGGTGAAAAGAAGCACTCGCTGCAATCCATCCAAGAATGATACCCAATAGGCTTTGCGTCCGTTTTGCAACCTGAAAACAAAAGTTTATATTTTCCAATAAATGAATGCAACAAATACTTACGTTACTTCGCCTACATTATCTCGCCGGAGATCTGATTCCTGTTTATTATTGCCAAATATTAATACTTTGGGACCAGCGGGATCACTCCAAGCATACATTATAGAATTTCTCGACCGCAGTATAAGGTCGTTTTTAGTGCCCTTCTCCGAGTAGACAATATCGTGACTGGTATGGTTGATTAGCAGACCTGGAGCATCTGATTTTTTGTATTCCGTAAAGGTTATGTAGACGCCACCTTCAGTTGTCTGAACATCGACATTGACGCCACCGTAAATGCTATCATTTAGCTTGAGCAGCGTGCACACCACCTCCGTGTAGTCAAAGGCAGGCGTAGTCTTATCCTCAACACGTACAATCAGGTTGCGGTTGGCTTCATTTTTCGGCCAGAGCGGCTCACATTGCTCCGGATTTAGTCTCATCCAAGGATCACCGGGACGAGTCTGCTCTTGCACCTCGATATCGAAGCGGCAGTGATTGCGAATGATATAAAACGGTATGAACGTTATCTGTTTGGTCAGTGAGTTTTGAGTCAAATGATTGTGAACGCCAATGCTATATTTCTGATCGTTGGCTCGGCAGGTAACCTCTCCAACTGAACCGGCCACATCGAGGGGAATTTTTTCACTCCATTCGCCATTATCAAAACGAATCGAAGCCTTCTTTTTGTCAAAGAATAACTTATCGCGGAACGTGAACAGAATCGGACCCGAGTATTCGGGCGGGTGATATAGTACTTCCAAAGATGAAGCATCTGTTTTGTAGGTAAGCATCTGACCAGTCTTATTAATCATCCAGAAGGGACTGTAGATAGTAAGAACTAGACTGCCATGACGATTCTCCGATCTGTCACCATAAAATGATCAATGATTAGAAAGTTATTTTTGCTATTGAAATTTATAGTTTTCAAACTTACCGCACATAGAGATCCATATCCATTTTTATTTCCGAATCATAAGAGCAAAATGTCCAAATGCTTACTTCACCATCACATTCAGCAATATCGGTTGAACATGACCAATCCTTTTCCAAATATTGAATCAACTGAAAGATGGGAATAACAAAATTAGTCATTACAAGCACTTTGTTTTATGTTTTTTGTGAAATGTTTTCAAACTGTTGCCTACTCACTCGTACAACTAAAAAGCTTTTAGTTTCTTTTCCCTTCTGCGACATCTTAACAGTGGGCAAGTGCAGCACATCACCGGGTTCCACGACCTTTTCTCCATAGTCCAGGAACTCCTCGCGATTATATTTCTTTACCAAATCTTGCGTGGCATCATGCGATTCAACTGTCTCCTTGCGCACTGAACAACCAGCTACCGAAACTTTGATATCAATTGGTAGACTGTTTCGTAAGTAAAGCGGCGGTCGTAAATGAATCGTATAGAAGGCACTCAACAATTTGAATTTGTTGGTATTCTCGTAGTAGACTTCATCTTTTCTGCGTATGCTGTTGATATAAAGCGGTTCAAAGGTCGATGTCGGATCACATTGCAACTGATGTGAATAGTTCATGTCTGAAGGATTTGCGCGCCACGAAATTCCCTGTACGGAGGTTTTATATCCCTTGATGGAGAAATATAGCTCTTTGGAGTCTGCGTAGATTGCATGCAGTGGGACATGAAACACTTCGCCGGGTTTAGCTGTTCCCACTAGAATTTCTTCATCCTCAGGTTGTTTTCGTCGGTAAACATTAATGGAAGTACTGAAATGATTATGGACCTAAAGGAAAACATATATTTATTAAAAAAGTACTAATTGGTTTTCGGGGTATATAAATACATACATTCACAACACCATGAATGTTTACTTTGGTAGTGCCATAATCCAATTTAACCTCCGATATAATGCCCCAAGGTTCTCCGTCTACTGAACGCAGTAGAGGAAAATAGCGAACATCCGCCTTGGACACTGGCAATATAACTTCTTTATCAATGCCGCCAACTTTCGCATACAAATTATAATCATCTGCTTGCTCATCCGATAGGCCACTGATGTCCTTTGTCTGCAGATATGCCCGACCTCCTGATGAAATGGTGCATGTCTGTATAGAACTAGGATCCACTATGGCCTGATCATCGCTGGTTGGGGTCTGCAGCAATAGAGTGCTATTGACCACACCTTGTATTTGGGTTCCACCTCGATGAACTTCGTGCAAAGTGAAAATGCCGCGACACAAATCCAGGGTTATATCGAATCCTGTATCATTCTCCACTACATAGGGAGCCACAATTTCGGGCTTGATCAGTCCCTTTTGGTCGATGGCCTGGGAGAAAGCTTCACCCAACTCGCCGAGCAGACTGACACAAGTTTTGCTCAGGGTTATTTCTAGATTTTCGTTGGAATGTATTTTCATATTGGTTGTTTGATATTCCTCCGAGAAATCATCCACTTCGCTTTGTACTTTCTCCATTCCAAGATCGAACTTAAGTTCCCACGGTACGTACTCACTGACGCCATTCCGGTTAACTACTTCATTCAATTCGATTATGGGCTCCCATTCAGCTAGTCGCTGATTGAAGTAGTTCTGCAAAAATTAAATATTAAAACAGTTAAACATTTTCAAAGAAAACATTTACTCTTACCATATTAAGAGTTATCGATCCATTCGCACTAAGATTTCGGCTCCAGTTGTTAAACACGGCCGTGATACGTGTCTCTAATGAAACTAATGGTTTCGTATAATATCCCATTCCGGACTCAATTACCAAAGCTATACTTGGCATTTCAATTACACATTTCTCCGTTTTCTGCTTGCCCTCCAAATCTGTGATTTCGTTGTCCAGAAATTGGAAGGCTTCTGTAGCTTCCTCAACTTTGGTAAACCAATAGGAACGAGAGCTAAATTGTTTGGGATACCAGAGTTTTGAATAATCCTTCTGAACCATATTTTCTGTCGCATTTGACGCATGGCCCGTGCTAATGCTAAGCATGGCCTTGTTTAGCAGTTCGATTGTGGCCGGCGAGACATTAATTATAATGTCACTCAGCTTCAGACTAATGTGAAGACCCTCCTCTTCAGGAGTCGAACCCTGCAAACTGATGACGCACGGATGCAAAATATAATGACGTGTGGCTTCGCGTCGCTCTGGCAAGAAAGCGCTCATGTAGATCTTCAACGCATCGATTTGCCCATTGATAATTTGCTTTTCATTGATGGATCGATAATTTAAGTGTACTTGTGCCTGCAAAAGTCACAACATGATAAATAAATTCCACTAACATTAAGCTTCTCAAGCTTCACTCACATTGAAAATAATTGCATTGGTATTCAGATCATCGAGACTCTCCACCAAAATGATATCCGGCTCATCAATGTGCAGTATTAAATGCATTCTTTTATCCGAGCTGCTTGCGGCCGATGTGCTACCCACTTCACTATCAGCTATTTCATTGGCTGCTGCCACAGCCGCACCACGAACAGAATCCCTAGTCGCAGTCAATGTATCGTTAGCTGTTTGCGTAATATCATGTGGATTCGCACTAATGGAAGAGTTCCGCTCATTGTCCGGGGGCACCGTTAAGAATGAAGTTAATTTAAGTAGAAAGTCAATAGAAACAATCAAATCAAAACCACGCACATGAACCTCAGCTGAAAGGGCACACAAAATACCATTTTAAAAGTCAATAATCATTCTTAATAATAAACAGAACCTACCGAAGGTATCATTTTCTTTAACAATAGCCGTGACATCCACCATAAAGTTGCGTTCATTATAGCAGGCATCGATAATCTCCTTGGTGTCCAATCGAGGATTCTGCCAGTCCTTACGGCTCAAATACTGATGTATTTGACTGGTGGTATTCTTACGTGTATCATCCAATTGAATATTACACAACACAACAGACACGCTAAGTGTATTATCAACTAGCTTGGATCCCTTTACAGACAGAAAATAGATACCAAAACGTGCCAGACCAGCATCCTCAGCTAGAAGGTATAGAAATAGATACAAATATATATACTATACAGATTCGAATGACGTTTACCTTCCATCAGGTTTATAATAACGCCATCAAATTGAAAATTGAATTTCAATGATTCATTAATTCTTTTATTTTTGGCCAATGACAGGGTTGATTGTCTGGTTATAAGGTGACGTACAGTGCTACGAGTATCAAGCGTCTTTCGTGTTGGTGACTTTGGTGGCGCCTTCTCGATGGGTGGAAACTCGTCCAGACCTTCGCTTAGATTTCGATTCAATATCGACATGATTAGAGCGTAATCATCAGTAAAAAGTGTAAGCTATAAATGGATAAAAATAAAAAATTATTAGATTTATTTTATTATGCACTTGAATAGTTCTCACCTCGATTGATTTCAGACGACCAGATAGATTAAGATCGGGTACTTCTTTGTACCACTGACTTGATAGATTTCGTGTAACCAGAAGAGTGAAACTCATGGGATTCATCATATTTAATTTAGATCTCCATCCAACAGCCGCATCCACATCTTTAAAAAGAAGGTATCAATAGTATTAAATGGCAGTGCAAAGAGTTCCACTTCTTCACTTACCATCGACATTGGAATCGTCCGCTTCCAATATGGTCACCTTGGTGATTTTTATATCCTTCAGCTGAAGTTTGATTTCATCTATAATCGCTCGCTCTTCTCGATCTTGTACTGGAACCTCAATGGTATTATTTGTCAATTCCAGCATACCCAAGTCCAAGGACAATGCGTTACAGCTCTTCGAGTCCACTGGAATGATGATTATGGGAGCATTAATACGCACATTAAGTTTCATCCGCGTGGCCGTTTCATAGGCATCCATAGCCTTTTGCCTGGCGGACTCTGCTGCCGCGGCACTGGCATCAGACAAGGCTTGCTGAGCAGCTTGGAAATTGTTAAGGAAGTTCTGCAGGAAACACAAATAAACAATAAGTAATAGAAACTTATCAAATAATGTAATGGAAATCTTACCAAAACGCCAGCGACAAACCAATTGAGAAATATGATCTTCATGCAACCAATATCCACGGTTATTTTCATATCATCCGAATTATAGTCGAGAGTTTCATCCTTATTATAGAGCACCACTTGACAATTAAAGGCATCCTGACCCACAATGCTCAAGATCTAAAAAAGAAATAATTACAGTTAATTAGAATTAGGATTCGTTTGATGTATTTAATGGAACTTACATTTTGGTGTTTGGTATACGGATTCAGGTCAATGACTTGAATATCCTTCAAACCTATATTCAGTTCAGTGTATGATGATTTCATGGTAAGTCTTGTCACAAATTTCTTGATGTTCATCTCGGCCAATGGTCGATTGCGTGACGTTAATTGCAGACCCACTTGAAGAAGATTTGCCACCAGTCGTATCTTAATGCTCTCCACTACGCGACGATGTCGCGAACCGGCTGCTTTACTCCGACGAGCAGTCATTTGATTTGTCGTCATGATGTGCTCAGTATCCTCCATAATGACAGCCAGTTTATGTTTAATACCATCCCCGGCTCCGGCTGAAGCGAAACGATCATGCGGCTTGTCGTATTTCAGAACCCTCTCTAAATTTCTCTGGAAATTATTGGAGACCTCCAGCAAACTTAACAAGCACTCCTGGTGCAGTACAATATTAAGAATCTCGAAATTAACCACAATCAGTTGCTCTGTCGAATTGTATTTAGTAGTAAATTCTGGAGACAGTTTGTCGGCCAGCGTATAAGAGACAGTGAACAAATAGTTCTGATCCTTAGCATAACCCGGGGTATCGATGATGTCCAGCACCTTTTCATTATTGCCCACACAGTCGAATTGCTTAATATTGAGACCACCCACTCTGTAAAAATTAAATAAAATTAAACTTCATTTTCAAATCTAAGTGAGGGATGTTTCTTACTTTAGCGTGGCCACCGTTTCATAGGTGCGCTGAGCCAGATAAGCCTCTACTTGCAGCACCTGAAGTGATAGAATTTCCTGGGCACGACGAGTATTCTCGATATCCAGCAAATCTCCGTGCTGCAATGAAGTTGAAGGCTCTTGTTCCGGCGTAACAAACTCTTGCGTGACAACTGAATCATTTTCACATAATCTCTGTGACTGATAGAGCCTAAGAGAGATCTCGTTGAGGGAGAAGTTCACCTCCACATTGGTATATTGGGTAATTTCGTCAATATCCAATGGTTTCTTAATCGCAACTGCGGACTCGGTGTTTCTTTTCTTTATCTCTTTGTTAATAAAATTGGACAGCGAACTGCGCGAACGTTGAAGTGTCGAGGGTTGAGCTGGTGAAGAGTTCTCTGGAAGAGGAATGCTGGTGCCCACGCCAATGGCATCGATCACACGATCCTCACTGACATTCACTTGTATGGCAGGCACTTCGATGTCAACCTTTACCTTCGGCAAACGCGGATCATCGTCTACCACACAGAGAGCAGCTACAACTTTAAGAGAGGTGGGTTTCAAAACATGCAGATCGGTGGCGACAGCCAAATTCAGAGCTTGTTGCCATGGTTCACCCGGTCGGGAAACCAGAACTTGGATATCATCAACCTCAATGGTAAATCTGTCATAGGCATTGTCCATAACATTTTTAAGAATATCATGCTGATGCTCGCCCGATTGATACAAATTCTGAATGTGACCGGATGATCGTTGACGCGGTGTAGTGGTCACATGTACCTGACCCAAACTGACGACCACTAAGGATTTCTCATTGGCCACATACAGACCACCATGGGGCACTACCAGAATGTTGGGCATGAGTAGAATATCCGCATCCAGTACGGACTTTTGGTCAATGACGTATTGCATTCCTGTGGCCGATCGCTCCTTAATGCTACCTAACTGGGCACTGGCAACATCCTCAAATTTGGAAAGCGTAACATCATTAGGTGGCTTAAACACACTCAGCAAACTTAGTATGGTGTCTGCATCATAGACAATTTGCAATGGTCGGGCCACAACTTTAACACGCTGATCGCACAGTTTATCCAGGGGATTTGTTTCGAAGAATATATCCAACAGATTGAATTCATCTGTGATTTTGGACTCCACCAGTAATGGTATACGATTGCTCTCCTTGCTTTGCCTGCCAAATACGCTTAGCTCTTTCATGCCAGCAGTTATGCTAATGGCCTCGGCAGCAGGACGTTGTGTCACCTTAGCAGTGGCCATGGAGAACTTTAACTTTAATATCGATGGCAAGTCCTGATAATCGTAAGAGATTCTACTATCGTTATCAAGACGCACATCCTCATAGAGGCCCACCTCCAGGGCAATAAGTTTAAAGTTCATACGCATGGCTTCATAACTTTCGGGCATATTTAGCGGATTGGCGTTCTCCTGATAGCCTATGGCCTTATATAGTTTGGCCTTCTCCTCGGGTGTCATTGCGGCCTCAAACTTCTTGACAATGTTTTCGCCAGTGGTGCCTTCATCTTTCTTGGCACCGCCACTACCCCACCAACCACTAAACCAGCCTGTTTGCTCGGGCGGAGTTGTAACCCGCAATTTGGCTATCTCGATATTAACTCGCTGTCGTATCAGTAGCAAATTAAACACATCCAATTCTTGTTCCAACAAAGTGCAGGACTCTAATAACGTAGCAGGAGGTTTCTTGTTAAGCTCACGTTCTTTGTATTTCTGAGAACGCCAACAAAAATATTAATATATCACAAATTTAATGTTTATTTACTTACCTCTGCATACATGTTGCAACGATCACGATGTTGTTTTATGTATTCCCATGTCCAGCAGCGTCGATTGCGTCTCACATCCTCCTCGAGAACAGAATTAATGGCAAATTTCCACCATGTCTTGGCATTGCCTTTGTAGGCTATATAAACAAAATATAAAATTAAAACGAATAAATACATAAGCGGACACCGAGCATTATCTATCTTACGTAAATTGTGCGGCCGATATTTGCGATAGGGCAGACCCAGCTGCATTCGATTCATAGAATCGCCCAGCTTTGCGATATTGTGAAACTGTGTACTGGTTAGACCCACATTTAATGTTTCCATTTCAAGAGTCAAATCAATTTTGGGAATTTCGAATGGTGGATCATCAAATTCTGGATTCATATTTAGCTTCAGCTTAGCATTACAACATATTGGACCCAATACTAAAAAAACAGAAGTTATTAAGTAAGTATCTTTGTGAATCATAATCTTTGTCATTAACTAACCGTAACTGTAACTAGCTGGCTTAAATTCCTTGTTTGCAATATGGGCTTGAAACGTTTCGGCCAGTTGTTCCTTCTCCTGACCCGAATAAAGTCGGGCATTTACATTCATATAGGCGGAGAGACACGAGAGATTCGCAATTTTAAAGACCTGCGACGTTTGCTGGGCCATATAACATTTCTCCCAGTTATTATCTGTGGTATAAAGTTCCAACTCATGCAACGATATGCCAAAGGAGAAGGGACTTCCTGTTGTGCTTGTATCCTCATAGCGAAGATGTACATTGGAGATTTTCACTTGCAAATTATTGACAATTTGAGCAGTTAGTTTCTCTGTGAAACCAGGATCAGCTTTGGGCTTATCTGCAATAGAATACAATAATTAATAAACACTTTATATTTTTAATGGACTTTGTGTTTACCCTTATCCAGCTCTTTTTTGCGTTCCGCTTCCAGGGCATCGAGTGCCACTTTCTTGGCCTCCAGGGCGTATTTAGCTTCCTTCTCGGCATTATATCGAACATTATTGTTGGGTGAAACCAATACATATAGACTATCGATATCAACAATCACGGGCTGACTATATAAATTCTTCCATGGTATCTTTAATACCAATTTGCCTGGAAATATAAAGAATTACTTAACAGTTCTAAGATGATCTTTTAGTATTATCTTACCTAGATAACCATAGACAAGCTGAACTGGCAAATCCAAATCATCGAGGGCATTATCACGTATCCTGAGATTTTGCAAGACCACATCACCTAAAAAATAAACAAAATATTTAATAAAATTATATATGTTCTTTTAATTAAGGGCAAAGTTTGAGAATAATCATCATCATCATCATTCACATTAAGTAATTAGTCAACTTCGATAGCGGTCAGAAGCAAATACCCATTGATTTATGGTCAATGAGTGAATAGTAAACAAAACAAAACACTCATACCAATGCCAAGACATCAATTCAATTCCAAATTAAAGAGAAACCAACGTCTGGTGAGGTACACACACACAGTTCGTGTGTAATTGCCACTCCCCCATAGTTGGCAATAGGTGAAATCAAGAAATATGCCAAGTCTGGTCAATGTATATATACTTCATACATATAAACAATTCCATATAATCGCTGATAAGTGTACTTAAACAACTTAATTATTTAACACCATTGCCATACTATTAGATAATCAAAAAATATTACTTCAATTATCAAAAGATACAAATGTTTAGATAGCACAACTAGACAATTTAATTGAAAAAAACACATGTATTGAATGGATATATTTGCTTGAATTTATTTATTTATATTGTAGCTAATAATTTTACGATAAAGTATTATAAAATTGTAAAATGTATAGTCTGCAAAATCCACCAAATTAATTCTATATATAACGTTCTTCTGCCATTTTACATACATGCCAATGTATATATATATAATGTCAATCGATCTTAATCGAAATTGCCTGATTTGAGAAGCGTATACAAAAGATAACACCTTTGTGCATGTATTGCACAAATGTGTGACACAAAGATAAGAATTTGCATATATGTACGTACGTATGTATATGTATTTACTACGTATCATTAGTCAATTAGTCAATAATTGGCAGCCAACGGTGGCGCATAGCTAAAATATTGAAGTCATGACAAATAAGGGGAATTTTCTTGGTTCTCAATGGTGGTGGTGTGGTTAACCTCTTGCCCAAGCAGCTCAATATATAAATCAATGTGCTCCACGTTATCACACTTTACAAATACAACTCTTTATTGTTGAGTAAAACTGTGAAGTAAATCAAAGGCAGAGACTATTTTTAGACTTAACGAAGTTTAATTACCCTTGCAAGTTTTTGGGTTCACTATTTTGTTGATCGAATTTGGCATATTAATTAGTTAGAATTTTAAATTTTATCACAAACTCATTGATTTCCACCTTTGAGGGATTTAGGTCTTAATTTTAGGGTAAGAAATAAGTTATTTTGGGAGAAATTCTACTTGTATATCGAAATTTTACTAATTTAAGAAATAAAATTAGGAAAGGGAACTTTCTTGTATCTAACCCCGAGGATTTGCCACTGGATCCATGCTTTATCTTCAGACTTCTAGGAGGAGGAGGAGGTTAACGGACTTGTGCTATATAAACTCGTATTATCGTGCTTTCTAAGATTATACGTACACCTTTTAGGTGTGGAGATAAATATATTTTTCAAGGCGTTGCCCTGTGCCCTAAGCAAAATAAATAGACTCTTTGTGCAAGGGCGTAAAAGAAAAACAAAGGTTTGGAACGATCAATGGCATTATCGTATGTGGCCACATCACCAGACGGTTACAATGATTTAGAAAATTTGACTGAATATTCATGAATTGCGGCGACATTATGTCATCGAGTTCAGAGGCTCACAGAAAATAGTCGGGCTTTTGATTGTTTGACTCTTTTTTTTTTGGTTTTCAAAATGAAAACCAGTTGGTGGTCCACTCCATTCTTTTAACTTGATATCCAACAAGACAGAGAGATACAGAGAGAGGGAGAGGATGTTAATGGAGCAGAAATCAAGAAATGGAATTTCAAACTTAAGCAGTTGCTGTAATCTGAGTAGTTTTATATGAAAAATCACCCGTTGTTGTTATCCATTGTTGTTCTGACAGATGTGTGTGAATTTGTGAGAGAGCGAAACCGCAATAAAATTTGCTCTGGGATAACATTAGTTAGGTGGGTGTGTATATCGCAGAGTAAGCAAATGCAACAGTTTGTTTCCTCTGGGAGAGCGTGAGAATTGTTCTCTCTGCAGATGCTAATGGATGACTATGTACTTGGTACTAGTCGACAAAATTGAGGAATCTTTGTTATTAATTTGGAAAACACTTAAAGTTATTAAATTTTTGGCACAAGTTTTATGTAAACAAGAGGCTTTGCCATTTTAATGATAGTGAAATTCAGTTGTAGTAAAAATAGAAAATATCTATACACTTTATGTTTTTTTTTTTATTTATGTTGGCCTGTGTAAATAACTAGACCAGAAATTAGGTCATAGTCAAACTAAAAAGCTAAATGTGAAGGATAAGGTCATTGTTCTTCGTATGGTTGCGTGTTTGGGGCTCCTATCTGGTGTAATTAACTCCTCCCAATCGTACAACAAACTCCCCTTGACATTCGACTTACCTCCCCAGATGCCAATTTTCAGTTGATTCCGGTCCAAGTTCTCTATATAATCGCCTAGAACCTTATTGAGGATATCGACAACCAGCGCCTCAAAGACCATTTTGTGACCAGCGGAACAGCTGTGGACAGCTGCCTGGCTATTGATTTTCCTTTCGTTTCAATTATTAGTGGTAGTCGCGCGCGTTGAATGGGTTAAATTTTATCTAAAATAAAGTATAAGCAAAAACACGAAACAATATAAAACAGATGAAATGGATTTAGGAGAGAGAGACGAAACAAAACTCAATGATGAGTCTCAGGGATGATGTCATCCATAGTCTTCTAAAAAGCACGCACATCGCACAATATTTATGGGGAATTACATTCACATTAACTTTTGGTAATTAAAATGTAGAAATTATTGTTGTTATTACACGATAGACACGGCTTTTACTTTCTTTTTGCCGTTGTTTTTGTTTTGATACCATCTTAAAAAAAAAACAAAATTAGTTATTCAATTTACCAGCTCGGAAGGCTGCGGCATTGGCGTCGTATTATCAGTATATAACAATAACAAAATCGACGAAAATTGTGCGCGGTTCCACGTTCGTACTCGTTTAGCTTGCGTTAAAAACTGACATGTGAACAGTGCTGCCAATTTAGCTATTTTCCCACTTAGTGGGTTGCAACAAGGAAATGCGGGATAAATTGTGAAATAGCGGCTAGCGGGAATTATAGCTATTTTTCAAGAAAAAACTTAACTTTATATTTTGAAACATTTAGTAACTGTGTGTATCGTGTATTTTTATGCTCTATGATGCCACATTTTCATACGAATAGTATTTTTTTCATTTGAATGGCAAAAAAACATCGATAAGCGAAACGAGTATTCAGTCTTATCGTTTTCTGTGAAGTTTACTAAATGTTTCCCAATTTTTAAACCGCGAGCAAAAGTTGAAAATGCGAAAAATTTACAATCAAAAACTGCAAATACTGACATTAGTCAAGTGAATATTGTCAAAACGAAGCAAAGAAATAATTACGGCTAATACAACTTTGTACACCAAGTATTTTTATAGTTAGCTTATTTTTAAGTTTTTTTTTTAATATTTAGCTTATTCTAGCTTATTTTTTCCTTAAATGTAGCTTATGGTGACTCTAAATTTCTGGCAACACTGCATGTGAATGACAATTCTGGGGCTGCCATCCTTTTTGCAGCAACAGCTGATTCAACACGTCAGCTATAAAAACTGCACTTGGCAACTCTAAGCTTGCCATTCAACCCAGTTGGAATTTATAATTGTTAATAAATTTTTTATTAAATTAATTTAACATGCTGGCAAGGTGGATCTTGCTTCTCTTGGCCCTAATGCCTGTGCTGGTATTAACCAAGAAATATACCAAGGATGAGGATAAGCCGGATTGGGCTAAAAAGGATATACGAGATTACAGTGAAGCCGATTTGGAACGTTTGCTTGATCAATGGGAAGAAGATGAAGAACCATTGGAGCCGGATGAGCTGCCCGAGCATCTGCGGCCGCAACCAAAGCTCGATTTATCCAATTTGGACAGCAAGAATCCTGAGGAATTGCTCAAAGTTTCGAAGAAAGGTCGAACCCTTATGACTTTTGTATCGGTGTCAGGCAATCCCACACGCGAGGAAGCCGATGAAATCACAAAACTATGGCAAACAAGTCTCTGGAACAATCATATACAGGCTGAGCGCTACATGGTTGATGACAATCGTGCCATATTTCTCTTTAAAGACGGCGAGCAGGCGTGGGAGGCAAAGGATTTCCTTGTAGAACAAGAACGCTGCAAAGGTGTTACCATTGAGAATAAGGAGTACCCAGGAGTGCACACCAGAGACGAGCTGTAGACGTAAATGAAAACCCATCTATCTCATATGTAAAGTATTTTTAAGCGCTGAAATGAACAAATTGAATTCTGAATTAAAATGAAATGTAAGATTTTTAGATTTTTTCTAAATCCCGCATTTACTTATTTTTAAATGTACATTTCCGAAAAATAACTTAATTGTACAAATTTTAACATTGAGACCTCGTAAATTAAAATAATTGTAGTAAAATTTTCTTTAAAGTTCCACTGTCTCATGCCCCAAACAAATTCAAAATCAATTGGTTACAGAAACACTTGAAAATGTAAAAAACGTTTAACACAAATTCAGTTTAAGTTCAGCTAGCAACATAAAAGAATGAAGTTTACTCTTGTTTTTGTGACTTTATTATTTTTATCTTTTTGTCAATCGCAAGATTATGATATATATTTTTCATCATCCGTATCGGAAATGGTTTATTTGCAACGTTTAAAATATTTACTTATTTCCGATTTGGAAATTTATGCCAGAGAAATGAAAAGTAAATTAGAAATTGTGAAGAAGTGAGTTATATGTGAAACGTGTTAGATATTCCTCACTTTAAAAAATCAATTTTGTAGAGCCATCAATTATTTGGAAATTAAAGTGAAACGTTTAGAGGTAAATGTAAAGAATGAAGAATATCATGAGATCAATCATTTTTCAAGTCTAAGAAGCCAACATTTCGATTGGTCCCAGTGGATAAGTTTTATGACAAAAGATGTGGCAACAGGTGGGAGAAGAAAATAATTTCATATGAATATCAGTAAAATATACGGGTTTTTCTTGTTGCAGATGCTCAAAAACATATTCAAGAAATGCGCCCAAATTTGCCCATACCTGAGGATTTTAATGATGCCTTGGGCAGTGTGTTACTTCTTTTGGATGTTTATCTAATTGAGCCAAAAGATTTTGCCAAAGGATTGCTCAATGGCAAACAGTACAAGTAACTATACCAAAAAGTTTTCAAATTTAAGCTTAATTACAGCATTGATATTATTGTTTGTCTAGCTCTAGTCTTAATCCTTTGGACCTGTATGCACTGGGTCAATATGCTTTCAAAAACAAATATTATAAGGATGCAAATAATTGGTTGTACTTAACCTGTGTCTACTTTATGAATGCGGAAGATTACCAGATAAATTACTATAGGTTTTTGGGCTTACAGGAAATGGAATTGTCACAGATTTATGCCATGAGTCTACTTAAAATTAGTAAGTATTGCCAACAAAAGAGCATTTAAATAGATTTATAATTTTTCTTTGTCTGTAGATAATAAATTCTTAGCTTGGATTGTCGTGGAAGAAGGTCTATGGCATGCACCTCATTATCTCAAAATGAAGCTAATCGAAAAAGATTTCTACAAATTGACGAAACCGGAAAAGTCCGTTAAAAGAACATATTTGTCAAACTTTAAGAACTGTTGCCGTGGCGAATACGAACATCCAAAAGGATTGAGTTGTTACTATGATTCGAAAGACGAACCCTTCCTATTCTTAGCTCCTTTTAAGGTTGAAATTTTGAACAATTTACCATTTGTGGCAATCTATCATGACGTTCTATATGATCGCGAAATCGAGGAACTTAAACGTTTAGCTGTCCCTACGATAACACGTAGCACCATCTATGATTACGATAAGGAAGGAAATGTCCCCGTGAATTTTCGTACTTCCAACAGTGTTTTTTTATTGAATAATGCCAGCTATTTGGTGGATATTTTAAGACAACGTGTAGCAGATATGACACATCTAAATGTCTTTAAAAATAGTTCAGATGATTTGCAGGTAATGAATTATGGTTTAGGTGGTTACTATAGGTACCATTTTGATTTCTTCGGAAAAGATGTAAGTGTGTATGTTCTCTACTATAAAAAATCTTTTATATATATATATGTATTTCATGTCTTTTAATTTTCATTGAAGGAAAGCCCCAACAAACTTCTTGGCGATAGAATCATTACAGTCCTCATTTACGTAAGTTATTTGACATCACATATGTAATACATATTTGGCTAATTATATTCAATTTATTTCAATTTAGATGACAGATGTACAACAAGGAGGAGCCACTGTTTTTCCAGCTCTTCGAATTACGAATTTTCCAAAGAAAGGCTCGGCATTGATCTTTCGCAATTTGGATAATAATATTTCTCCCGATCCCAGCACATTACATGCTGGTTGTCCTGTGCTCTTTGGCAGTAAATGGGGTAATGGCTTTTTTGGTAATTTTTCGTTTCATTTGTTTATATTTAATTTGCTTTATTATTTTTAGCGGCAACAAAATGGATTTACAGCGCAGAGCAAATGTTCCGTAAGCCCTGTTTGCCGCAAAATGAACTAAGACCTTACGATACGCACGTCATAGAGTTTGTTAATAAAATTTTAGGTCTATAAAGCGCGTACATTTATTAACTTTAAAAGTACAAAAAAAATAATAATTAAAAAATTTAAATACGTTACATTCCGATTTTCGTTTTCCAACACTGCTCACACTTAGTTTTGGTATTTCGATTAGTTTATCAGTTCCATCGATAGTATCGATGGTGCAATCGATGGAACACCCAGCTCTATTTAGGCGCCAAATCTACTGCATTAGTCCAAGAAAAATTTGCGTTTAGAATAAGTCAATAACAAAAACAGAAAAACAAAAATGAAGTGCAAAATACCCGAGATCTCTTGGCATAATCGTGATCCTGTACTGAGTGTAGATATACAGTACAAAGGAACGGGTTTGCAGTCATCGACCATTTGCCGTTTGGCTTCGGGTGGCACCGATGCCCATGTTTTAATTTGGTACCTGAATCGTCGTAAAGGGGGGGAGGGCGACGCTGTTGACTCCGGAGGAGACGGAGACGTTGGATTAGAGCTGGCAGCTGATCTGTCGCGTCACCAACGGGCAGTAAACACCGTGCGATGGTCTCCCAACGGCGAGCTATTGGCATCTGGCGATGATGAGAGTGTTGTCTTCATATGGAAACAGAAGGCCGAGCACGAGGTGATCAATATAGTGGATGCTGATGGTCATGGCAGTCAAGATAAGGAAGTGTGGCTAACTTTGAAGGTGTTGCGTGGTCACCGTGAGGATATTTATGATTTGAGTTGGTCGCCAAATTCGTTGTTCCTGGTGACTGGGTCAGTAGATAACACAGCCATGATGTGGGATGTTCATAAGGGAAAATCCCTGGCAATATTAGATGATCATAAAGGCTATGTCCAAGGCGTAGCCTGGGATCCATGTAATCAATACATAGCCACAATGAGCACGGACAGGTGAGTGAAAACATACACAATTTATCCGAGGCAAATTGATCTGTAATTTGTTTTGCCTGCAGGCACTTGCGCATTTTCGATGCGAACACCAAGAGGATAATCCACAGAGTCAGCAAGTCGACGCTACCTGTTAAAGAGAATCACGAAATGCATGAGAAGAGTGTAAGGCTCTACCATGATGGCACTTTGCAGACTTTCTTTCGTCGGCTAAGTTTCACTCCAGATGGCAAACTGCTAATAACGCCGGCTGGAATCACAGATTATGATGGTGTTTTAAAGCCCACGAATACTGCCTATGGCTTTAGTCGATATGATCTATCCCGTCCGGCCTATGTGCTGCCCTTTCCCAAGGAATATGCTGTCGCTGTGCGATGTTCTCCTGTTTTGTACCGCCTTAGACCGTACAATGAGGAGAAAAATCCGCCCATTATAAAATTACCCTATCGCATGATCTATGCTGTGGCCACAAAGAATTCGGTTCTGTTTTATGACACACAACAGCAAGTTCCGTTTGGTATCGTCTCCAATATCCATTATACTCGACTCACTGATCTTACCTGGTCAGCTGATGGTAATGTTTTGATTGTCTCCAGCACCGATGGATTCTGTTCGCTGCTAACCTTTGAAGCCGATGAACTGGGTGAACGTTATGAGGAAATGGAAGTAGTGCTGGAAGCTGCTTTTAAATCCTCAGAGAACATTCCTCCGTTAAAGAAAAAGAAACAGAAAGCAACGAGAAAACCTTCAGCCGATGAGCCAGCCCAACGTAAACCTTTAAAGGAAAAGATGGCAGCACAAAATAACATTAAAGAGAAGGAAAACGACATTGAAGACGACAATGAGAATGACTCATCACGCCAGAGTTTTTCTTCATCCAGTTCGAGTAGCCCCAAGGCAAAGCAAATTGACACAAAACCGGCGGATGACAAGCCGAAGCCCATTGCCATAAGGCGTTCACCGCGAAAAGTTTCTGTCACACCCACACCAATAGCTACCAGGCGATCTCCACGTAAAACAGATGAAGCTTCATCCATAAACATAAAACGAAAGGCAAGCTGTGAAGCAGAGAAAACCGTACAGCCTCCAGTTGTGGGCCTTCTTGACAAGCAAATCATTAGCTCGGAGGAGAAATTCGAGTCACCTGAAAAGAAATGTCGTCCCGCCACACCCATTCAGGTGCGAAGGCAGCCGCGAACACCTGGTAGCAGCAGCACTAGCAATTTTCCACTGACACCACAGGCCTCCAATCAATCCGCCGCTGCCGCCAAACAAGCCGCTCCCATTGCGATAAGGCGTACGCCGCGTGTGCTAATCGATTTCCCTGCCCCTGTGAATGCACCAGTTGTGGTTGAAGAGGCCATGGATGCCTGGCCATTGGATGAGGGTGTTGCTCCTTTGCCCAAGGAAATTAAAAAAACTGAAGAAAAATCATTGGAAACGGCAGCAACACCACTTGCCCTTAATGAGGTAACCACAGAGCATACTGAAGACATACGCTTGGTCTACGAGGATACACAAGAAGGGGAGGAAAAAGTAGGAGACGACGTTGCAACAGTAGTCAAAACACCATTAAAGGCAGTGGCTGCGGTGGCGGCGACAACAGCAGCAGCAACCACACCAAAACCAGCTACGCCTAAAAACAAAACACCACGACGGGTTTCGTTGCAAACCATTTCGACACCAAAATCAAAAAAGAAACTGCTGAACTAGCTCCATACAAGTCCATACAATCAGCAATTCTACATTATACAAGATTTATCAGAAAATAAAAGAAAAAAAGATTCTCTTAGAACAGATTTTGGCATGTTATACTTACTTAAAAAAGTTAATTAAAAAAGGGTTTTAAAAAAAGTTTCGATTCCTTTGTACAAATTTAAAATTTAAGAGATATGTTTATATATTTCTAAAACTTACAAACTAATTAATTGAGAAGCAGTAGTAATTCATTGTGCAAAAGTTGACTAAAAACCTAACATACAAGTCACAATTGGTTCAATATTTTAAAAAAAAATTGCATTGTTTTTTTCTTCTGGACTTTTGCACTTACAAATTACAAACGTTAGAATAGACAAAAATGTTGATGATGATTGTAGTAGAGAAGGAAAAACAAATGCTAACAAGAATCTCGTACTAATAATCTATATATAGACATATACATATAAGTATATCTATACATGAATAGGACTAACTGTGGGTGTGGTTGTATGTGTGTGTGTGAGTACAGTGAAGGTCGCTTCATTATGTAGATGAACCATTTGTGAGTGGTTTGGTGGATGTTGCCTTCGGCTTTGGTGGATGATCCTTCATATGCTGCTCAAACATGCTACGTATATCGGCCAAAGCCTGTACTATATTCTCCGAAAAACGATGGACATTCTAAAAATGGGATAACAAGAGATTAAAGTGAACAATTCAAAGTCGTATTTAATATTTCTTACCGTTTGTTGGCACGTTGTCTTTGCTGAGATATGGAAGAATATCAAATTTTCACCTGCTATAATGTAAGATACACCATAACCATCATCGGCGACGGGTCCAAAGCCACCGCCAGCACTTATGCAATTTGGATGCTTCTTTAGATCCATTTTGGGTGTCTGACCGTGAGGCGTTTGACTGGTAGACAGGCGCCAAGGTTCACTTAAAACCTCGTTGAGGAAAGGCGAATCAACCTCTAGATATTTAGATACTACATACAGGCAAAATAGATGCCTATCAATTCCATTGCCGCACATGGCATCCTGATAGCCCAACTGATGACGATCACAGGCATCTTGCAACAATTTAACACGCTCATCATTTGTGGTATTTGAATTCTGCATGGCCTTAACCCACGCAGCAGATTCAATGGTACAAGGACGCACTGTTTCTGTGCGGCCTTCACGGAAGAGACGCGTCATCGATGCCTCATAGGTCAGAGAGAAGCGTCCAGCATCCCGATAGTAGGCCAACTGCAGAGCCATCTGTATATAAGCATCGGGCGATAGGCGGCATTTCTTCATAAAACCTTTGCCATACTCTTGGTGTACCAGAATACGCAAGTCGACCTCGTTAATTAGTTTGGTCACATCAATGGTGGCCTCCTCAATTTGTGTCAGACACGGCTTAAGATCCCAACTGAGGCGTGTGGGCAGCGGTGGTTGGAATTCTGGTGTACCCTTAGTATTACCCGATTCATCGTATCTATAGAATGGGTAAAAACATTGTATTAGATTGGGATGATTAACAATAGAAACCATATGAGAATGTTAGTGGAGAGTGACGCACAAAATTAGTGATAAAAAAAATAATCAAGTTAGTGAATTAATAAATATAATTTGTTAGGATTTTACCCATAAATATCATCACCAAATATATATTCCCAAAGATGTCCCATAACCGGTGCATCGGCCCTATAAAAGAGTATTATAAATAATAAAATTATAAGTTTTTGTTAAGCCACAACCAAGGGTTAGAGTAAAAATAAAATAAAAATAAGTAAACTCAAGAATTCTTTTTTATATGTGTCTGAAACGACCAACACCGATGCCAACATGGCTTAGGAAAATTTGAATTTTACCCATCAGTCGCTAGATCATCGACTATTAGATTCTCCCACATATGAGAGGCAATGGCTGCATCAGACCTTCAGATTTTCAATATGATTTTGATCAATTTTGAATCGAGATTTCAATAAATAAATAATAAATTGAGGTTAATGCTATGCACTTACCAAGTATGCTCAGCATTGAAACCAACACGGCCATTGTTAGCCACACAGACAGTGAAACATTTGTCGAACCAACGATTGTAGCCATTGCCATGAAGCAATTTCTTTCCGAAATTATCTAGAAGCTCTGGTCGAGCCAAGTCAAATTCAAAGGGCTCATCGTCGAGAGAGAGAACAAAGGCAGCCGATTCAATGGTGCGCAGTGAGACGTGATTAACACCACGCGAGAAATATGTATTTCTGGCATCAGCCCATTTAGTACGATTCCAGGCAGTTAGAGCAGCCAAATGCTCTTCACCCTCAAGCGGCGTGGCTTTGGCCTTTAGGATATCCTCAATTTGACTGTAGAGATTAAAAGTTAATTGTTATTAACAACATCTTGTTAACATTTTTAAGTGTTAATTACTTACACTTGCAATTCGCAGGGTCTAAGGATGCGTCCCTTGTAATAGATGAGCATTTTGTAGTAGCAACCCTTGTGCAGTACAACAATATGATTGGAGTCACGATAATGAATGATGCGATCTGTCTCCAAGCCGGGCACACGTGCCGTATTAAATGTACGCTCATATTGCCAAGAGCACAAAGGAATCATGCCCTGGACCATGATCTAAAACAGAGGATGCATCAACATTAAGTTATGTAATGTTATGATCTTTATTTCCACTTACCGGTTGCAGTTCTTGATGCTCAATAAGGCGTCGGAAATTAAGCAACAACGATATTACATTAGCTGCCCTGGCTGCCTGCTTATTTGTGAGATTCATAAAGATGGCATCAGTGCCATAGAAATTGCTATTCACACAGAGTGGACCACGTCCTCGCAGATAAACATATTCCTCCCACCAATCGGATACATAATTGGTTGACCACCAACTCTTAAGTCTTAAATACCATTGAAGTTTTTTGCCAATTGTCTGTTGAAACTCCTTGGCCAGTCCCTCCATGCGGGTGTAGTTGGCATCGTCCAAAAGTGGTCGTACACTTCTTAAATATCTACGCATGGTATCCTCAACCGAAGGCAATGGTAAGCGGGGAAGCGAGCCTTGAAAACTATACAATCCCGGCTTATTCCAACTGGATAGAACACGTACAACAGCCACCCATAACATGGTTGGAACTGAGACACGACTTCCTGGTGCTCTAGACTCATACATCCAGCCCTTGTACATGAGTAAAAGTTTTAACGTATATCTCATTGTGAAGCATATTGAAAGCCAAACAATCAAGGCTGCCACAAAACAGGCAGTAACTTGCCAATTTATAGTATTAGAGGGCAGATGAACTAGTACCCGATTAGTTAAATTAAATGGTGCCTGATAGCCGGCAAAATGTAGACCCAAGGCTATGGCTGATATTAGCCAAAGACTTTGTATATGGGCCGGATACACGCCATTGCGTACGCCATTCTAAAAATATGTAAACAAATAAAATTATTAAACTAAAGTGATTTAAAGGAATTTTCAACTTACCCTGGCACGTGCAACACGTTTCTTCCAAGATCTCACACCGGAATTCCATACCAAATTGAGCACCTCATGATCATAGTTGATATCGAAGCCATCGTGTGTGATGGCAAACGAAAAGGCAACGGCAGAATGAGCTTCAGCCATACCTAATCAAGTGATTAACACTGATTTATTTATATATATATATGTATATTAGAAATCAATGCACTAGAAAAGAAGAAAAAAATCAGTTAACAAAAGATCAATAACCAAAAGCATTAACCTAATTTATTTAAGCATTTAATCGTTCGTTTATTATCACCTTTAAAAATAAATTACTAATACTGATAAGGTGCCTTTACCTATCTATAAAATTTTCCAGACCATAACCAGACGAATTTTATATGATTCACCTATATATGTATGTATGTATATATATCTACAATGTTTATTGTTTATGGTTGATTATCTCTGTTTCAAATGAAATACGTTGTTAAGCATTCTAGAACTGTTTGTATTCTTTCAATTGTTACGTGCAAAGTTCGTAGAGAACTAGCATATTCTAAAATACTGTATGCCCATAAGTTTTTCCATGCATTTGAAGATCGATTTTAATCAATCGATCTGTGTTGACGTCATGCAAATATAGTACTGATGATAACCCCAAGTTTTTGAGCTTGCGATTGATTGTGAGACTTGTCAGCTGCTTGCTCTAAAGGTCTAGACTCTAGACAATCATACACAAATATATATACATATATATTTATTCTTGGGTAATACAAAAATGTTTAACTTTAAACTCGTTGGGACTGTCTTTCACTCAATTTGGGATTGCTATAACCTCGAAATTTGATTATATGTAACTTGAGTTCTGAACCAGTTTTTATACATATATGATTTTGTTTATATGCATATTAATTGTTTATAATCAATTTTGTGGTCAAGCAAGAGAATAATGTAAATAATGTTTCTTTTTCTTTCTCTCCCTTACTTTGTTTTTATCATAGATCGAAAAGGGGGACTTCCGAATTTGTTTTTATTTTTAACTAAAACTCTAGGAAAGACCTTCGAGTATAACAAGATACAACTAGATCTTGAACTTGAAGGCTACGAATGCAACCAAAAAGACCTTTTTCTATTATACTTTATGTAGTTTCTTGAGATACAAACACACACACACACATACATTCATTCGTATACAAATAACAACAACAATTTACCAATTTTTGTTTTCATTTGACCTAGTTTTGACTACCACTGTGACTAGACACCGTTGTCGTATACTTAATATGTATTTTTGATGGTCTGGCTTGCCGGCATTTATTTGTTTGTTAGCAAAACAAGAAAATAAAGAAACATAAATTAAAGAAAATAAAAATAAGAAGAAGAAAAAACAAACTAGCAAAGCTAAAAGGTACAAAGTCCAAATCCAAATGCCATTCAATGGTGTTTGGTGTGGTTGCCTCTCTACGGTTTATCGTGTTAATTATACAAACTCGTATATTGGCCAAAGTGAATATAAATTGATGTATTATTTCTGTAGATTTTCATTGTGGGGAGAAGGTTTAACCTTGGCAGACATATTATTTTTTTTTTGTTTATATAACAAACTAAGCACAACTGATAAGAGAAAGAGTTTCAACGTTATCACAAAACACTGACAACTAGAATCTCTTAAGATTACTTCCTTGTGCACACATATCGGGAGGTCTATATAATATATGTATGTATGTATATCAAGTCGTTTGACTATTCAATTTTGTTGTTTTCCCTCTATTTACATTCAAGACGACCTTGAATGTGGGTTTAAAAAAACAACAATAACAACAACAAATCAACAAACCTTTTGTTCGTTTTGCTTCTGATGATGGCTAAAAAGAATTGGCAGAATCTCGAGGACTCTGTCTTGCGTTTCAATTAAATTAGTTTTAACTAATTGCACTTTAAATTCTGTTGACAATTTTCAGCACACAAGTAAATCGAAATTCGAAAAGGAAAAATACGAAATACCATCCGTTACCGAAAATAGAAAAAGGCAACTTAACTTGATCGCTTGAGTGTCGAGCGTCAACTGATTTTTCAACTGCGTGGCGCAGCGTTGGGGTCTTTAAAATGTATAAAAACAAATAGCAAGACAGACAAGAGGGGCACACACAATCACATATGTACATACATACATATAAACTACATATATAAATGAACATACGTAGAGATTGTGTAAGTATCTATGAGAGCGTGTGAAATAAAGGGGGCTCGGGCTAAGAGAGCCCCACAGAGAGGTAGAGAGTGAGCGGAAGTGAGAGAGAGTGTACGTTGACCGATGCCGGTTGCTTGAGATCGATATAATCTTATCAGAACCTGCGAATTAGCAATTGGATATCGACATGTACATATGTAAAGGGAGAGAGAGAGAGAGAGAACCAACAAAAGTCAGTGGGGTTTTAAGGGGCTTACTAAACCCTTTAAATATGAGGAGAATTACTTATCTCCCCCTTTTAACTATTTCTCTTTGATTACCAGACACAAGACAATATGCTTAAGACTTACTCGAAATCAGATCCCCCCTTACAAATGCGCTACTGTTAGATAAACAAGGCAAGGTAATGCAAAAATGATAGACGATTATAGCTTATCACACGATTTAGGGGGCGGGCCCCCCATATAAACATATAGGTTCATTTATACATAACCCCCCTGTCGCTCTCTTTTTTTTGTTTTTTGTTTCTGATTTAACCAACTATAAAAATAGCATGTAGCTGAGAGCGCAAATAGATGAACAAAAATTTCGATTATGGCGAAGTTTATATACCCTAGCTGATTTATGGCATATGATTTAAGCAGGAGAATTTGATATATATACATAAAGGATTAAGAATTATTTAAATAACATACATACATACATAGATTGCGCATTTTTATACATGTGTATTATTCATGCAATCATTTCATCAAACAAAGAAGTTTTTTTTAGCACTTTTCTGTTGGTTGCTTCTATATATAAAATATGCTATAGCATTCCCTATTTGAACAAATTTGTACCAGAAATAACAAACTGGTCGTAGATATGTTGGTTAACCCAAGACTGGCTGACTCTTTTTTATCGTTATGCATTCCCCTGGCACTATATGCTATAGTAGTCTGATTCGGCCGCTTCACAAACATAACTTAACTTTCCTTTGGTTACATATGTATGTATGTATGTATTTAACACACTTTTTTTCTGCGTTACAAACATCTTAGCAATTGTAAAACACTCTCTTTAAGAGTATAGCAATTATCAACATTTACAGGGCATATTCTCTTTTAAGTATTTTGTTATTATACTATTTTGTTTTTTAATTGCTTATCACGTTTTAATGGAATTACACATTTGTTTACTTCATTTTAAGTATTAGAGGATACTCATATACAAGTCCCCGTGTGATATAAGTGCATAAGAAGTTTATTTGTGAAAAAAACATTCAATAAACAAAAAAGAAAAATAAAAATTACCAACGATAAGCAAACTAATAATTCAACAGGTTTTAACATTAGTTTAAAGTCCAATTTAATTGCCAACTAGCTAGGGGGGGTTCATTTTTTTTGCAATTTTATTTGCTGATATAAAACGCAATTTGCGGCAGGCACGAGGTATTGATGACAATCTCAAGTGTTGGCCAAAAATACAAATAACCTAGAACAATTTGTGACGCATTGAACGAAACATAGTCTGGTTGTGGGAGGTTATCAGACAAAAAATGCACCTTATCATTTAGGTTAAAAAGAGGTAAATTTCATAAACGTACGTATAAACTCGTCAGGAATTAGCCTAATCAGCAGGAGAGAAGATCACGAGCGACAACAAGATGATCAGTGTGATGTGAATAGCTTAACTTTGGACTTTGTACTAAGACGCGCAGAGTGTGAGTGAGATGGTTAAGTGAGTATCTGTGAGATACTTTTTATTTTTCTTTATTTTAATTAAATTTTTATGGTATACGCGATATTAGTTTTGCAGCCTTTCCACTTGTTGCCGATGCGATTTCATCAACTTTAAATATTTTCATACATATGTATGTACATATACATATGTACATATGTAACTCTCCTGCACTGAGACTGAGACTCGGAGACAGACAGACAGAGAGAGAGAGAAGCACAAGATTCATCCACCTGTCGCATTTTATCTCTTTCTCACCAAAAGGTGTTTGCATGTTTGTTATTCTCACAGTTTTTGCTCTCTCACACCCACACATTCTCTCACTCCCACTTAAAAGTTGTCTCTCTCTCTCTGTGGTTCTGTCTCTCTTTCTTACTGTGCCTCGTCAGTCAAGCCGCCGCATAGAAACCTGGACTTTGAACTGCGTTCAGTAAAAGCGTGTTTTGTAAATGAAACGAAGAGGCAAAAGCAACAAAAACAAAAAAACAAACTTATAATACAGAAAATAAAGAAAAAAACAACCCGCTAGCCACAGAGGCCGCCGTGTATGTTGTAATTATTATTATTTACTTTTGGTGCCTATTTTTTTTCTAAACTAGTTTTTTAGTCAGCCTCGCTGCACTCTGATTGGTGGTTTATATAATAACGATGGTCCAGATGGGGTCGTGGGTCACATTTAATTGCAACGCGAAAGCGAAACGAAATAAATAAATGGTATGAAATGCAATCTGTTTCAGACCACGTCGTAAAATATTTTTATGTTCTTTTCACCTCCTACTCCCTCTTCCAGCAATCAGCCTTGACCCATTTTTAGAGGCTCCGTTTTGCAAACGTTTAAGCCTTTCTGGCGAGTCATTAACCTTTAGCAAGGGTTTTCCTTCCCAAGTAGACCATCTGATTCCTTGTTGCTTAGCCTGGTAATTATTTTAGGTTGTTTTTTTTTTTAAGGCAAACTTTTTGTGACCCAATTGCAGTTCGTGAGAGCAGGGAGAACTGGTTGTTAGTGTTGTTGTTGTTAGTGTTGGAGCCTCTTTTTTCCCCTCGATTGAGCGAGTAGGTCGCTGCTGAGGCAATTTCTGGAGAGAAGGGTGAATGCACTTACGTTTTCTTATGGTTCAGAAATAAATGCGATAAAACCTTTAATCCGAAATATATACTGCAAATTGCATTCAATCAAACATACACACACACACAGTACACAGTTCACTAATATACACAAACACACAAGAAAACAGCGCGCTACGTGTTGCAGCGACAGTGGTAAGAAAACAACTGAAAAGAGAAGCAGAGAAAAAGCGCGAAGGCTCGACCATATGATCTTCAAGCGTTGCCAACACTTCTCGTTGATGGAAATTAATTTCAAATATTTTGAAAATAAAAGCTAGAATAAAGTTAATGGATTTTCAAAAAAACAAATGAAAAGCTTTTTTATTGTTTACTCTTTTCAAACTCAAGATTTAATACACAATGACAAAAATGCGTAGATTCGATCATATGGTTTTGCTCATTTTTGAGTCTGCTAATTAACAGATCACTCTTGGCCTCATATAATATCTTGGCCGATAGAAGAGTATATTCACTGAATTCACTTGAGTTTTATGATGGGGACACTATGTAATATTAAACGAAATGCACTTTCAATGTGATTGTTTCACTTATAAGGTCTACGATCTTAACCTACTCCAATTGAATTAGGATTATTCCATTGGCTCTGTCTCCACTGGCTCCTTATCTTTGCTTGTTGATAGCCCACGTATGCTAACGTCATAGACAACTTCTTCAATTTTCTTCACATCATATTTAAGAGCATCGAAACGCTTGCGTAGGCCATCATTCTTAAGATTTAGTAAACGGAATCCTGTATTCAAATCTCCAATGAAATGGGAAATGTTCAATGGACGCTCATAGTCGCCCATTGTCACGGAATTGGTTGCGAAACGTGAGAGCTCTGATGCCAGTAGCAAAATGCCCAGCAAATAGTCTTCTATATCCAAATGAAATCCATCCACTTGATTAGTTTTCACTGTAAAAGATTGATAATTAGTCTATACGTCTGAGACATTCGCTGTGACTCCTAGTATTGACTTACAGCCAAGCATTTCGGCCACAGTTTCCCGAGTTACCAAAAAGCCCGCCTCCAAATATACGACCAAAGCAATCAAAAAAATCAAACGCTGAGTAATATAAGTCCAATGATCTGAATATCTGTGGAATGGAGAAAACAAGTGAACAACTACCCACATGAAAATGAGATGCCGATCAAAATGTGACTCACCTATAATATTGCCCCGGACGAACCAAAGCGGATAACTTTTCGTATTTCTCGGCACAGGCTTCGATCTGCTTCCTGGCCAGGCCACAAGCACTGCTTACTAGAATAAAAAAGGATCAAGTAAATAACATTGAAAATATTTTGCCGGCATTTTGCTTACTTTGAGACAGATCCGAGTGAATAATCTGCAGCCTAATTGTTGCATCTTTAGCAAGTTGCTCAATCTCACGTACAACGAGGCGTATGTTCTCTCGCACCTCCTGCTCGTTATCAATATACTTTTGATAATTGGAAAATATATCCATATTAACAAATTTATTAGCCTGCGACATTTTCCGCTTGTTTTTGTTTGTCTGCGTTGTTTTTGTTTATGGTATATCGAAAACTTATGCATGTTTATCGACTAAAGCATTTTATTATCGAATATTTCGAATACCCATTCGATTCATCGTGTAGATCTTATCGATAGTGGCTCATGCACTTGCATCACTAATTCTAATTGATATTGTTAATTAAACACATACAGTTTTGTTAGAAAATGTCCTACGTAAGTTTGCAGCTGAATATAAAAAAACAATTATCAAGGAATACATTTTATTTTCAGGGCGGCGGTTACAATCCATATGCAGGACAGCCTGGCGGCGGTTATGCTGCACCTCCCGGAGCATTTCCCCCACAAAATGCTCAAGTTTCTCCACAGGCGCAACAGTGGTTTGCTATGGTAGATCGGGATCGATCCGGAAAGATCAATTCGACGGAATTGCAGGCAGCCCTTGTTAATGGGCGTGGCGAACACTTTTCGGACAATGCTTGCAAACTGATGATAAGTGAGTCAGAGAACATAGTTTGAGTGTTCAACATATGCCCCCCATAAGACTCCGATTTGTTTATTTGTTTAATGACTTTTTTTATGTGTTTACTTGAGTCAATAACGGCAAAGTTTTCTCGATCTCGTTTCTCCCCTATAGGCATGTTTGATAATGACGCCAGTGGAACTATTGATATCTATGAATTTGAAAAGCTATACAACTATATCAATCAATGGCTGCAAGTCTTTAAAACTTACGATCAAGACAGCTCTGGACACATTGAAGAGAGCGAGCTAACTCAGGGTGAGTACAAACAAATGTTTGTAGTTTCCTAAATACTAATCACTAACTATTTTTTATCGCAGCTTTTACCCAAATGGGTTTCCGTTTTACGCCCGAGTTTATCAACTTCCTGGTGAAAAAGAGCGATCCCCAGAGCCACAAAGAAGTCTCGGTGGACCAATTTATTGTTCTGTGCGTGCAAGTTCAACGTTTCACAGAGGCTTTCCGACAACGCGATACCCAACAAAATGGCACCATTACCATTGGGTTTGAGGACTTTTTGACCGTGGCCATTGGTTGTTCGTATTAAACTCGCTGGCACCCTCCAATCCTGAGTGCAATCCACATTACATAGACATATAGTCATTATATATACAATTTGATTCCGTTTTGCAGGCATTTTGTTGTTTTTTTTCTCTATATATCTTTCACGTGTTAAATCTGTATTAGTTGCAATCTCCTATTAATCGCCTTTGAACTCACACAAACAAACAAACACACTCGAACAGTACAAAATCTCTTGCGCCTAATAAATAAAAGAAATGAATATAAATAGTATATATTACTACTACAAAGGTTACAAAAATTGCGTTTTAATTATAATATATAAACTTTATATGTACGTTGTATGTGTATAAAACGATTATTATAAAAAAATTGTGTCTTGTCTTCGTTACTTTTTGCATTTGGCGCAGTTTCACTGCCTTCTTTCAGTTCGATAATTTGGATGATCATTATTTGTAGGAAAATATCATCTTAAGTTTGAGCTCTCGTTAACATAAAAATGGCAGCAATAAAATCTTATAAATATAAATATATATAATATAATAATTGATAAAATATGACAATAAAATTCATTTGGATTATAAAATTGTTTGGTTTTTTTTGGTTTGGGAGTCTTTTTTTGTTTTGTATAAATGGGTTCAATAATCTTTGTATTGGTTTTTTTTTTTTGTTTTTAGTTTTTTTTTTTTTTGGTAATAAGATATATAAATTGTCAGTCTTAAAATGTCAATAAATACGAAAAGAATGCTTTTTGGATTGGGAATCGAGGAATTGTGTGAATCATTTCCCTTAATTAACTAAATCAGTCAAAAATAATGAGTATATGAAAATGAATTTGGGAGATCGTAGTCTTGGAAAGTTCAGAGATCGTTTTTTTCTTTTAAGGGCAAGATTTTTTTGTGGGATAGTCTTTAACATTTCCATTTAAATATCTTTTTGTGAAATTATTTAATATACGAGATATCTCTGAACTGTATGTATGTAAGTAGGTTGACATAATTTCTTAATATATTAAAAATGTTCTTATAATTCTAGGTAGGACAATTTCCTGGCACTTAAATGGTAAAATTAATAATCATGTCTTAATTTTTTTTGTTTGGCTTTTTTTTTTTGTTTTGTGATTGATTTTTTCTTAAAAATTAATTTGATTATGTTGCCATGATTAGATTGAGTTGCACTTGCTTAAATAAAATAAGAAACATAAAAATTATTCATTTGGGATGACACAAAATAATGACAAGAAATAAGTAGACAATTAAAAGTCTGAGTTGTCAGACAAACAAATTAAAATTGAACATCAAAATATTAAATGGAAGAATCTCTTGGAATCTCTATATATATTTGGCCTGATTCTAACGAATTCCTGGATTCCGTCAAAACAAAATGGTGTAAAAAAGCAATTTAATCGATTATTTATTTTAAAACTAATATTAAATTTCTTGAGTTATGGCAAATTTGACGAAATCACGCTTTGGAGTTGTTTCAGACCCGATTAAACATTTTCAGTTTTTTTGGTATCATTTCGCACTTTAGATTCCATATATTAATTCTCTCTACTTTTCACTTGTTGCAGTCTATAATGAGTTTGCCCTGTGAATCATCCGAAATGGAGCCACTACTAACGGCCATGCTCATGCCTAATCCCATTCCCATATCCATGCCCTGTTCACATTTCATAGAGTATTTGGAGCGACGTTTGCTAGGCAATTGGGGCAAGTCAGTATGATGTTTACGTACATGTACACCCAAATTACCGCGCTGCTTTGATTTATATGGGCAATAAGGACACTGATGTGATGGCTCCTTGCCACCGCATTCAACATTCTCATGGCGACGCAGGGTGGACTTCCAACGATATTTTTTACCACAATGACGACACTCGTAGACAGGTTCTCCATCCAGGCCAATGCCATTGGGACTTGTGGTGCTGCCGTTGCTGCTGCTCCCACCATAATCACTCAAGGTGAACTCCAGATTCCGCAAAGCCTGTGCCTGGGCATCTAGAATTGAGTTGGTCGAACCGCCAAAGAGATTCAGCGATGGCTGTTGCTGCTGCTGTTGCTGTTGGTCCATAAGGTGAATATCGTCGAATGCCTGATATCGATTATCATCTTCATCCTCAGTTGAGGAGCCAGGATCATTCTCACACTCTGAATTGCGCAAATCGCGTTCTTGCTGTTTGCGTAAAAGATTCTCCAATATCTTTGTTGGAGTTATATCTGCTGTTGCTCCCACTCCTACTCCAGTAAATTCGGGTTCATCTTTCGGACGACGTTGTGGAGTCTGTTGACGCAATATTTCCTGGGCTCGCAACTGTTGCTGGAAGCTATGCATGCCATTCCGTATCAAGGCCTCTGCTATAGCAGCTGCCTGTGGCTTAGGATTGGGCCTAGCGGCGGTAGCCGCTGTATTCGAAACCAAAACCGAAGTTGGTATGGCTGTTATACCACCACCCCCAACCATTCCAACCTGGTCAATGGGGGCGGCCGCTGTTGACTTTAGAGTGTACTTGAGTCGCGGATGAAATGCTGCATTACCAGCGGCAGCACCCAACATTTCATCAGCATTCAAGTTTTTTGAAGCCGTCTCAGAGGCAGCGCCATAAACTGCAATGGCTGCAATGCTCGAGGGTTCCAAAGTCTCAGCCGAAGTAGGCGATATTTGGCCATATTTACCAATTAGTTCGCTACTTAACTCCTGTTGTTTCGGAACCTTTGCCGATTTGGTTTTGTAGAATTCAAACAACATATCCGATACTTCCGATACGGATAAACGTTTGCGACGTGTTCCAGCCATTTGATTCTCATGTTCTCTCTGTAGATTGCCATTTAAAATGCTTCGAGGATGAATTCTCTGGATTTCGGGAGCTGTATTCTCTTTTCTGCTCAAATCTGCAAATGAAGGCATAGTTTAATTATTCAATTGTTCGTAAAAAATAAGCTTTATCAGGTTTTATTTATATATGAGAGGTGACAGCTGTGTGACAAATGAAAAAGCATAAAGAACTTATTTTTTTTTCTCAGACCTCGTTTGCTGGGTTAGTTTAGAACAAGTGTTAATAATAACATGCAAAATAAATACAAATACAAATAAAAACTACTTTAATTCAATTTAAAAAATGAATAAAACAAACACTTTTTTTATGAAGAACACAAAATTTGTAATTGATTTTTTTTTTAATTTTTATTAGCACAAAGTAAATGATAATGAAGTTTTTGTTTGGTGCGTGTTGATGATGAAGTCTTTTGTTTTGCTTTGGTTTTTTGTTTGATGATGATGTTTTTGTGTGTTTTGAGATGTTGTTCGTTTTCTTTACCTGAACCATCTAGAAAAAAATCGAAGAAAATGAAAATAGGTTAGTGAATTGCACTGAATCGAAAAGTTTACAAAATCCACACAGCCTAAGGAATTCAATCTGTAATGAAGAAGAAAAAGAAATAAAATTAGTAAATTATTTTAATAAATTATTGTTTAGTGTCAGTAGGTGATTGTGTTGTAGTTTGGTTTGGATTTAAAGCTTTGAGGAAGAGGAAAAGTTTTCTAATTTTAATTTAAGCTTTATGTTAGCTTTTTCCCGCGGTAATTTGCATATATGCAACTCCTTCTACTCCACCTCCTCCTCCACCTTTAACTTCAACTCCTCCCACGCTCCGTAAAGCGTCCTCACTGCAACACAATCAAAACTGCACTAGTTGCAATATCTTTTCTTTATCGTTCCTCTCTGTTCCTAGCTTACAAAAAAAAAATTCAATTCCAAGCACGAAACTCAAAACCGAATCCTAAATCCCTTTGCGCAGCTGCTTTACACACACACACACACACACACACACACACAAATAAAAGAGGAAAATACAGGAAAATGCATTTGAGTGTGTGTGCGTGCATTTCTGTATCTGTTGCGCTCAGCAAGTGTAGCTCTCTGGTCTCGGGTCCTTGATTTATTTTTACTCATTTCCCATTTTTCTACCTAACTGCAAATGGAATCGTATTGTTGTTGTTGTTGCTGTTGCTGTTGCAGGCAAAAAAATCTATGAGGAAAACTTTCTCCTACTTTGTATGTATGCAGCTAGTAAGCAGACAAACAGATAGAGAGAGAGAGAGGGAGAGCGAGAGCAAACGAGAGAAATGATAATGAGAGAGTCTGTGTTTACGAATAGCTTCCGGTGGTGTTTTATTCCAGTTGCATCTGTTAATAAAACTGGAAAATGAATGTCAAGGTCAAGACAACATAAAAGCAAAGTACAAGGGAGGCGGCTGAGGCTTCCAATGAAAGCAAATTGTCTGAACAATCAAATAACTAAATCACAATTTGACCGTTACTTTCCAATGAATTGTAGACTTGAATTTATCTTTATCAATTAGCCAGTCCCTCTCTCTCCCTCTCTGTCTTCCTCTCACTTAAATAGGCAGAGATTATTTCCACAAAATTCCTGGAATAGCTTCTAGCATGCATCGCCTCCGTTGCCGTCGCCGACGTCGCTGTCGTTCAGCCCTTGAAACTTAAATGTTGTATGCATCCTGTTCTTGTTGTTGTTGTTGCTGTTTGTAGGACGCTTTACGAAGGCCAAGCACAAAAGAGAAACCGAAATAGCATAGAGACAATCGTTAGAAAAGCAGGCAGCAGAAAAATCTAGGAAAATCACGTGGGAAGCACAGGATAAATATGTATATCCCACACACATACATACACACACACACTCACGCACGCAGGCCGATCCAGGCAGGCAAAAACAGGAAAACTTATTTTTAGAAAAATAAAACACACACACATACATACATACAGGCACCAACGACAATAACAAAAGCAACAACCATGTAGATTTTTTTGAAACGCATTTTCGGCTTTTGTGTGGGTGTTTTATATGTATGAGAAAAAGAGATAGAGAGCTACATAGATGATAAGCATCGTTTCGACAACTGGTTAGTACAGTTAATTTTTGTGGTTGGCCGAATTTGAATGGTTTGTAGAAAATTTTGCAATGCAGATCTCGCTCTCACTCTCCCACTCTCTCAGTTGCTCTTTCTCTCTGCTCTAACTACCCAGTTATCCTCCCTAACAATGATTAGATGGAAACCTGTTTTCGAAAGGATTATGAGTCCTTTCTTTTTTTCCATTTCAAAATTAAATTTTACTCTTTTTGTACTTACCTGTTTTTCTATATTTTTCGAAACAATGACATCCAAAACTAAAAAAAAAAAGAAAATAAAAATAATTAAAAGAAAATAATGAAAAAGTATAAAGAAAAACCTACCTTTTGAAATCAAGTGTAAAGAACTAAGAAAAAAGAAAATAAAAAAATTAAATTAAAATTAACTTTTGATTAAGTCGAACCTTTAAAAAGAAATAAAAATAAAATAATATAAAAGAATTAATTAAAATTAAATTAATTTCAATAAATGTAAATAAATAATACTATAACGAATTGTAAAACAATAGTAATTAAAATTAAGATCTTATATAAATAGAAAACCTACCTTCTATAACAATAAAATTTTAATAAATTTTAATTTCAAACAAATGAATTAAAATTAATTCCTGAACAAATCTTGAGACATCATAACATATGGACGACATTAGCTTTAGATATTTCATTATTTTTTTTTTATTAGCTTGTATTGTGTAAAAAAGACTTAATTAGTTAATCAAATCACTCAGCAGATATAGAAAGTTATATAACTAGACTTAAAACTAGATGTACATAATTTTAATGCAATGCAAAAATAAACAAGCAGAGAAAACAGGTACAGTCGAAACTGAATATAATGAACGATCAATGTTTTGGCAAACAAAGTTTAATGAATTTGAAACGTATAAAATGCGTTTTTGAACTGATACTTTAATACAGGTTATTTTGCCAAAAATTAGTTCAATATTTTCAGTTACGACTGTAACTAATAATTTTTCCTTGATCAAAGGCAACTCAAATGCTGCAGAAAAATGTAGAGACGATGTTTTTTTTTTGTTAGTTAAATGTGGCGATTATTTTTCTAGATAACTAAATGTTTGATGAGGTTATCATAACAATTATCATTCATATATAAACAATTATTCTGTTTCTTTTTTTTTTTTCTTTTTGGTCTGTGCTTTTCTAATTTGGCAAATTTTTCTCTTGGAATCCAATTTCAGCCTTGGCTCTGAGTAATCCTCCCCCCTTCTACCCGCCCCGATTATGTATATTTTGAACTAAATCAAAACTGAATGCTCTTTACGCATATGTTCATTAAGGAACGCTTGGGAACGATAATCTCGACCACATAAGGGACAACGATTGGACTCATATTGAGGATTTTGTGTACGCTTGTTGTTGTTGTTACCCTGTCGTCCAAGTTTACGTCCCGGCAGGAGCAATGTATTTGCATCTATATGCAAACTATGAGGCAAATGCGGCACAATATGTTGCATGGAACGAGCTGTCGATATGGAAGCCAGCTGTTGCAAAGCTATTAAGGCATCCGAATTATTGACTACCGATTTCTTGGCATGATCATTAGTAGATTGTATGTGAATCTGATTGTGTGTAGGTGGCTCATCATTTTCACTTTTGCCAATTGATCCGCTGCTTGCTGCTTGCGGTAAGGATAATTTCCTCTCTTTCAGCACGGATTTGTTGGCCATTAGCTTGGTTACGGATGTACTGCCCGATGCGGAATAGTCCACTTGTGCATCCTGTTGTCGTAGATTATATTTACGCGTCACTGCAAATAGAAAAAAAAGAAAAGAACGGAAAAATACATTGAAAAAATCAAAATTAAAAAAATTATAAAATTATATTACTAAATAAAATATTAAGTTATTTACATAAATAATTATTATATACATTTATTTGTTTTAGACAAAAATAAAATTTTTCTTTTTTATAAATTTTTCATTTGTTTTTATTTTTATAACATATAAAATCATAAAATCACAAGATTTTTGCAAACAAATTTTTCATTTTCATTTGCACATTCCATCAGTTTATATACAAAAAAGTAATAAATAATAATAATATTTATTGCAATTTGTGTTTTTTTTTTTGGCAATAACGAGAACTTGGCCATTTATCAACTTTTAGAAAATACATTAAATCAAATGAGATCCACATTATCTGCTTCATTTTCCACTTTAATTTCCGATGTATAGAGATACAATGGTTCAAAACCATCCGAATTACAACTTGAAGCTCTTCGAGTTGGAGTTACAGCTCCACCAACTCCTCCTCCTCCTCCAGTAGCACCACCTCTAGACCTAGCCAGTTGCTTCTCCTTATAAATTATTTCTGCAGCCAATTCAGCTTCGTGGAGTTTTTTGTGTCGATTTAAGTGAGAACGCCGCTTAAACCATTTCAGACAATAGTCACATTGAAAACGCTTAAAATCCTGACATTCCTCACGCTGATGCAACATCAGACGATTCATGGTATTATAATAACGTCCACATTGGCATAATAGTTGATTTTTGGGACCATGTCGTATATAATCTACATTCAATTTTCAAAAAAGAGACAAAGAAAGAGAGAAAACAAACAGTTGAGGCAACTGACACACACTCTTATGAAATATATGTGTATATAAATATAGTTAATATTACATTTTAAATGATTTGATGAGGAATACAACAACAAAAATTTCGTTCAAGTGACACAGTTTTATTGAAATGCTTTTTGTTCGGTTTTGTTTTTTTGTTTGATTTGATTTTTTTTTAAATGCTTTTAACTACTTATGATTATTAATTACGAAGTGAGACAGACAGAGACCTTTTTTTTATTGTTTTTTAGTGAGCCAGTTGTAGTTGTTGCTGTTGTTTGCCTAGAAAAAAAGAAAAACATATTAGTCAGGAGTTTTAAAAGAAATTGCACAACAAAATAATACATAAAACAAATTTAACACATACACTTTTACTTAATTGTAAACATTAATTCATTTTATTGTTTAAATTTTTTGTTTTTTTTTTGTTCTTCATCATAGTTTTTGTATATGTTACAATGTTGGTTGTTGGTTTTCTTAGATATTTTTTTTAAAATGTCTTGCGGAATTTGAGAGTTTTTAAAATGTGTAACTTTTTTTGAGCAACTTTCTTTTGTTTTTTAGAGAGAAATTCGTTAAGGCTTAAATATAATGACTTAGTTAAAAGAGATCCATCTATTTTGGCTATGTTTATATATATATATATTACATTTACTACCACAAAAGTTATCTATATATGTATAAGGGGGGGTAAATCACACAAAGTTATGACAATAACCAACAAATACTAATTATAAATCAAGTATTTATTATGCTTTACTCTCTTCTTCTAATTAATTTCCATTGCCCATATGTATAATGGTTAAACTCTCACCCGATTCCGCATGCTTTTGATTCATATGCTTACGTAAATCGGATTTATATTTGCATTTATGTGGACAATGTGGACATTTCAGAGTGGGTTCTACTCCACATTCATAGTTCTTGTGCCGCTTGAGGGAGCCTTTGATTTTATATGTTTTACCACAGACATTGCAAGCAAATTTCGCCTCATCCAGGTTAAAGTCATTACTAGTTACTTGCTGTAGGGTCATGGTGGTGCCAGTGGCAGTGGGATTTGAATTTGTGCTAGTTGTTGTATGCAAATCTACATATAATTTTTCCATTTGCATTTGGTTGTCGCCCTCAACTTGTTGTTCATCATGAAGATGATGTTGCTGATGATCTTGATGATGATGATGATGTTGCATTTGCTTGTCCATATAATCATCATCGTCCAACAGATCATCGTGATGCACATGATGTGTATGATGTGCATGATGATGTTGATGATGATCTTCACTCTTGCCCATGGCAGCCAATTCCAATTCTCTTTCTGCCTCATCGGCATCGGTTAGCAATAGTTCGGACTCGACAACAGTTTCATTTGAATTATTGCCCGTACTGGTGGCCATGGATATGCTAGTACCATATTGCATAACATCACGTAAAAGCATTTTATCCTCTAGCCTAGATGTATCTATTTTGATG
The DNA here is from genome assembly GCF_018902025.1 of Drosophila willistoni. Taxonomy (NCBI): domain Eukaryota; kingdom Metazoa; phylum Arthropoda; class Insecta; order Diptera; family Drosophilidae; genus Drosophila; species Drosophila willistoni. The sequence goes on along the minus strand of NW_025814049.1, from coordinate 1,165,911 downwards.
AACTCTTGACGTGGTTGTGTTGCTCCTGCTGCTGGTGTCGGCACCTGCTGTGTTCTCTGCTGCTGCTGCTGCTGCTGGTGTGGATGATGATGATGTTGTTGCTTAACAATCTGTATGGTTGTGGCCTGTCCCTGTGTTGGTTTATGCAACAAACTCGTAGTTGTTGTATTTGTGGTTGCATTTTTAGTCAATGCTGGTATGGTATACTGTATATTACCCACTGGATTGCCCAAATCATCTGGTGGCAATTCCACCACAACTGTTGCTGCTGTTAAACCATTACTCAAAGTCTGACTACTGCTAGTCAAAGCGGCATTTGGACCCACTGTACTGGCTATGGAATAGGGCACCGTCTCCAATATGGTCCAATAGCCATCTGCAACAAAATAAATAAAAAGAAGACAAAATATCCTTTAATTAGTTAGAGTCAAGCATTTGATATTTTAAGATAATTACTTGTATTTAGTTATCTATAACAAGTGAGTGTGGTGAGTGTGGTTCGATTTGGAGGTGGTTCAATGTTCTTGTTGTTGTTCTTGTTCTTGTTGTTGGTATCGACATCGTTTTTTCTGCTCTTTTCTTTTTTTCTAAATAGCCCATCCAATTTGGTTTCATTTGATTTAGAAATCTTTGTTTCATTTTCATATACATATATATTTTATATAGATTTACTTTTGTATACTTTATTCTTTTTTTCATTTACGTTTACAGAATGCAAATTTACACCAAAGGAAACAAAAAAAAAAAAACCACAAAGTTTTCTTTACATAACTGAGGAATATGTATGTATATATGTATGTGTATATATTATATGTACTATATATAGGTAAATATATATATATTATATGTTCTGAAGTGGCAAAAAAATGGCGCTGTAAGTCTTATTTATGAGGGGAAGAGTGGGTAGAGGGGGGAAAGAGCCTATAATTTGCTGGCAAGATTTTTTTTATATATATTTGAGTTTTGAGAAAACACCAACCACAGGTTTAAGGGCTAAAAATATTTAAGTTTTGCTTTTTTTTCGATCTTTCTTTCTTTCTTGTACGTATAAAAATATTAAAAAGGTCTTGGACCCCATTATAATAATAATAATATTAACGATAATATAAAACAAAAACTTAAATACAAAAAACAGCAAAAAACACATACACACAAAGTGTAGAGAAAAAAGAGAGAGAGATAAGTAGAAGATGAAATTGAAAACGGAATGCTTTGTAAAAGAATAGAATTAAAAAAAAATTATCAAATATTTTAAACTAAATCAAAATCATGTTCATTTTAACTAGTGAAAGATCCGACAGGAACTTATATTCTTTGAAATTTGAAAAATATCATAGTTATTTTTTTTTGTCAACGGGGTTTCCCTATGTATATACATATATAGTCTAAAACCAAGATTTTAAGTAATTTGTGCAGGAATGTGTATGGCCTAAGGTTAACGTCTCTAATTTTTGTTGTTTTTTTTTGGATTTGATTTGTTATTTTATATGTAATAGGTATATATATATGTAGGTATGTGGAGGTAGCTACTAATTGTTAAATCATTTGGTAAACATTTCACATTACGCCTCTCAAGAGTTGCTTCTGTAGTTCACTCATATATCTTTTATATCGATTGCTCATTCGTCATCGTAGTCATCATCATCATCGCTCTCCTGCTTACAGGGCACAGCCGTGATGGTTAGATCACGACCAGCAAATTCAAATTTGATTTCACACAATGCAGCCGCCACATCGCTATCAATGCCATCGGCATCCGGATCTGCATCTGCCTCTACCTCACCATCGCCAGTGGCTTCTTCATCATTGCTTAGGACATCTTCATTTCGTATCACATACAAGGACTCTTCATCGTCGCGTGCCCTCTCATAGAGTAGACAATGTTTACGTTTGGCATGACGCAAGACATGATCCTTGCGTCGTGAACGATATTCACAGGATACGCATTTATATTTCTTTTGTTTCAAACAATATTTACGAACATGTTCTTGCAATTTCTGATGCGATTTATAATAACGTTTGCAATGTTTGCATTGCATAAACGAGTCCCGGGAAGGATTACCACCAGAAGAAACTGAAGCCACGCCTGCATTATCATCAAAATGTTGTAATTGACTAATAGTTGTTGAATTTGCGCTGTTGTTATTATTATTATTGTTGTTGTTGTTATTATGATGTTGTTGTTGTTGCTGCTGCTGCAAATAACCATAGTCATCATAGCTGGCAGTTGCCGTCGGTGTTGATGTATCCACACCCAATAAACTGCCCAATATGGGATAAATGTCTGCTGGACAAAGTTCAATAACCAAAAGATAGAACAGGAAAAAACAAAATATGAAACGAAAATAAGAAAATAAATTAAACAAATTTAAAATAAATTCCATAAACAAAATCAATATATCAAATAATTATTTAAAAAAATAAAGAAAATGATATAAAAACTTATCTACTAGCCACAACTTGTTGGAGCTTTTTTTGTTTGGATTCTTGATGAATGTTTTTGGGATGGTTGAATGATGTTGTTGATCTTGTGTCTTGTTTTCACTGTAGATGAATTGATATTTGTTTACAGATTACTGAAAATGATCATGATGATGATGATGATGGTGATGGTTGATCTTGATGACGTTGCTGATGATGATGTGAAATTTCCCATTTAGTAGAGAGCACCTCAAGCATTTTTAAACGTAAGCTAGGTCTAAACAAAAGCTCTAAATAAACAAAAAAAATAAATAAATAAAGGTTTAAATGTATATATATAGTAAATAATAAAGTGTTTAAAGTTTGTTGTTTGGTGTGTGTGTGTGTGTGTGTGTGAGTGCTTTCCAAACTACAACAATATTCAGCAAATAAATATAACTATCACATATATATATATATATTTTTTCTCTTGTTCATATTTCTTCTCTCAATACAATAATAATTAATGCATATTATTAGCCAGGCCAGAAGACAGAAGGTTCCAAGACAAGTCTCTCCCATTAGAACTCCATTTTTGTCATCTAGTTCAACCTAAAAGAAGAGAAAATTTCATGTTAGTTAATTTATATAAACAATTTCCTCTCATATGCATTTTTTTTTGCTGGGATCTAGGGATGGGGGGGAGGGTGAAGAAGATGAAGAAAGGGAAATCTCTGCAAGTTTGGTAGAATAATTATCAAAACAACAATTTTTCATATATTTTTTTTATGATTTCATCATTTCTTTTTAATATATATATATTTTAGGTTTTAGTTGATTTTTTTTTGTGTTTTGTTTTCATTTTACAACAATTAAATAGCATTTCTTTTTATAATCATATATATATTTTGTTTTTTATTTTTATTTTTATTTTTCTTTTTGCTTTCACTTCATTCATCGTTTATTAATAAAATTGTTTCACAAATTTTCTTTTGTTGTTGTTGTAAGGCGTTTTTCGGCTTTTGTTTTTTTAATATTATTATTATTATTATACATTTTACACTATTGAAATATTTGTCAATCTAGAATTTTTATTTGTTTTTCATTGCACACATTTAAAATTGTTTTTAAGCACACTTTGTTTTTTTTTTAATTATTTATTTTCGAAAATAAACTAACAACTGGCATTTTAAATGTCCAAATGTCATTAGATATATAATTCTTATATATTTTTTTTTAATTTTTGTTTTCTTCTTTTTTAATATTAAACTAAAGAAATTTTCTCCTTTCCATTTTGTTTTGTAAATTTTATTATCAGCGCAAAAACTAAGCTACAAATTACAAATATATGTATGCGTGGGTGTGTGTGTGTCTCTGTGTGTGTGTGAAAATGTTTAATTAATTTATTTTTTATTTTTTTTGATTTACTCGTTTCGGTTCGATTTGCTGTTTCAATTTTAAAGCGTGCGTTAACAGCTAACATTTATATATTTTTTTTCTTAATGATTGCAGTTAAATTTTTTTTTTATATTTATTCACTTATGCCCTACAATTCTAGACGATGTTCTCATTGTGTATGAGTGTGTCTGTGTGTGTGTGTGTGTCTAAGTGTGTGTTTTTATTGCAAGTTAATTCCCCATTTATTATTTTAGTTACATTTTTGCTATTAAAAGAAAAATTATAAAAAATAAAAACACAAAACACAAAGTTATTAATTGTAATAGAGAAAAGTAAAGAATAAGAAGTTTTTAAGTAAAATGTATGTGTATATGTGTGTGTGTGTCTGTATGTAGAGAGCTAAATGAATACATTCAAATCGGCATTCAGTTCTTTAAAGATTTATAAAGTTTGTAAAGTATTTATTTATACTCAGAGTACTGTTCATTTGTTGATATATTTATGAATTATTCATTGACGTTTTCTTTCCTTGATAACTTGAATATAAGTACTCTCTCTAAAATTCTGTGAATATTTAGAGAACTCTTGAAGTTTTTCGCATGATTTATTTAAATAAATTCATTCGGTTACACAGATTCATTGTTTGGGTGAGTTGATAAAGTATTTATATATACTCAGTGTACTATTTACTCATTGATGTTTATATTTGAAAATTCTGTGAATACTTAGATTAATTTTTATTCATTATTGCATAGAAACTCTAAAATTCTGTAATTACTTCTCATTGAGTTTTTCGAATGATTTGAGTCATATATATTACGCAGTTTGATTCATAAGTTGATATTTGATTGAAATTTGTAGTAATGACTGATTCATTAGGTGATATTTGCAGTATATTACGCAGTTTGATTCATAAGTTGATATTTGATTGAAATTTGTAGTAATGACTGATTCATTAGGTGATATTTGATTAAAATTTATATTAGTAAATTAAATATTTGAATAACTCTGAATGATTTAGTGATACATATTGCATAGATTGACTCATTGACTGACATTTGATTGAAATTTTTAAAGTTCTACTCATTCAAACATCGTTATTGACAAGTACTCGAAAGTACTCAAAAGTTTTGAATGTATTCATAGAGCTCTCTATTATGTTATTTTGTATTCTGTATGTATGTTTTGAGTTCAAACAGACAAAAGCCGCCTAACCATGATTTTATCATCGAACATACAAATACATATTGTTCGAATACAATTCTATAGCATATTCTGATTCTGTCCTTGTGTCCCTGCCCAATTTCCACTTGCCTATGCCGTTCTCTTCATGTTTCACAACTATCGTTCGTTTTCTCTTCACGTTTTGTTTTTTTTTAACATTTTCTTAACAATCACAATTAATCACATCGATTTATATATATATATATATATGTGTGTGTATCTATATGTAGGTATATATATAATTTTACATTCACAGCTCCAGGTTTACAACTTCTTAAATGTGTTTGTGTATATATGTAGGTGTAAAGTGTGTGTGTGTGTGTGTGTTTGTGTTGTTTTGTTTTACAATATAAATCCTTGGTTATTTATAAGCTTACTAGAACAAAAAAAAAAACAATAAAGGCAACAAAAACAAAATGAAAAATTGCTAGATACAGTTACATTTATCGTACATATACATACATACATACAGATTTAGTTAAATAGTTTCACTTTGCCTAGTTGGTACAATTTCTCGAAAAATATGTTTTCTTTATAGATAGTTAGTTAGATAAGATAGTTAGTTAGGTTTCACGTGTAGATTTGCCTGCAAAAGTGTGTGTGTGTGTATATGTGTGTGTTTTGTGTGTGTGTTAGTAGTTTTTTCTCTTTTTTTTGTTTGTTTGTTAATCAAAATTATATTGAATTTATCACATGCTCTTTCTTTTCCTTTTTTAACTACACTCAACTCAAGTCATCTAATGACAAATTTGTTTTCTTTCTTCATCTTTTTTTGAGTTGTTTTTTGTTTGTTTGTTTTTTTCATCACATCGCGCTGTTGATAAATTAGAAAAAATTTCTTTTTTTTGTTGTTGTTGTTGTTTGCTTAGAAAAGTAGTAAAAAAATGATTTTTTTGTTTTTCTGTTTTTTTTTTCCATTTGTTTTTGTTTTTGTATAAATAAGAACCACAACCTTAATAGACAAAAAAAAGTTAAATAATTTGCTTTAGATAATTGTTTTTACAAAACAACAAAAAAAATTAAATTAAAGAAAGGATATATATACATATATATGTAGTAGACGCTTGTGATATAGTGAGAAAGCAAAATATATATATATATTAATTATAGTTTTAACAAATTAAAATAAAAAAAAAACACTTTTTATCCCCCCTTATTTTGCTTTATATCTTTCACTTTTCTTTCTTATTTCTTTGCTCTACGTTTCTTCGACTGACTAGGAATTATATGTATATATATATTTCTATATATGTATATATCAAAATTTTTTTTTGTAAATTTCTTTTGCCAATTAATAATATAGATATAAAAAAATGTTTAGCCAATTCTAACAAAGATCAAAACAAATATAACAAAATTAATTTTTTAAAAACTCACATATAATAGAAATTTGTTTTTTTTTAAGCAAATTTTTTTCTTTTTAACTTATGTAATTCGAATACTGACCGACAAAAATTTTTTTTGAAATTAAAATGTTTTCTCCTTGTTTTTCTTTTCATTTGTTTCCATTTCTTTTCTTTTTTTCTTTTAGTTTAGTTTGTTGTAATATTCGCTTAGTTATTGCATGGGTTAACTATAATAATATATATATGTGTGTGTGTGTGTTTTTGTGTGTGTATGTGTGTTGGATCATCGCTTGTTTTTTTTTAGGTTTTTCTTTTGTCTTACGAATTTTTGTGCCAATTTCGTTTTGTCTGCTGTTTTATCACATTGTTTTTGTTGTGGCACAAAATTCTAATAAACAAATTTTCACGTTTTGCTTTCTTTTCGTTTAACGTTTTCTTTTCTTTCTTTTTTTTAAGCTCATTGTTTTCTATATGCTTTATAGCTTTTAATTTTTTTATCAATTATTAAGTGTTTAGTTTAGATTTTATGGGGTGTAAGTGTGTGTGTCTCTGTGTCTGTGTGTGTGTGTGTGTGTGTGGAGCGTTTTCTGAACTAGCTTTCGTTCACCCAACGTTATTATTATTATTTTCTTTTTTGCCTTATATAAACATTTACAATTTTACAATATACATATATATTCTTTAAAAATTAAACGATTTATATAACAAAAACCTTTTTTTTTTTGCAACATTTCGTTTTTCTAACTTTTCGTTCGACTTCTTTTAACAATTTGTGTGTGTGTGTGTGTTTGTTTGAATTTTGAAAATTACTTTTAGTATATTATAACAAGAAATTATATATGTAAATAAATTTTTTTGTTTTTTTTTTATATATATATATTAATTACAATGAGGACTATATTCTTTATATCACATACCAATTATATATTTTTTTTCTTTTCTTTTCTTTTCATAAACTTTGATGACTTTGACAGACGACTCTCTTCTCTTTCACTCTTTGACTCGATGCGAGTGTCCTTTTTTGTTTTGTTGTTGTATCCTTTTCTTTGACTCCTCTTATACGTTTATGTTGCTCGTTTTAATTAATAAATTTTGTTGTGTGTGTTTTTGTTGTTGTTGTTGTTGTATGGACGCGCCTAACCCTTTTTTTAAATTTTAATAATTTTGTCGTTTTCGTTTTTTGTTTTTGGTTCAAACTAAAAATTCCCTCTATCACATTTTGTGTTCACAATTTAATTCATTAAATCATAATACGTTTTCATTTCTTTTCTTTTCTTTTTTTTTTAAATTTTGTTTTTGTGTGTTTGCTTTTTGTTTTGTTTTTTTGCATGGAATGAGCACAAGATAAATATATAAATTAATCAAAAAAATTCTTCTTTTTTTTTTTTTGAAAATAAACAAGATTAGAGATCGTTGCGTTTCGTTTCTTCTTTTTTTGTTTTATAACTAAATAACTTATAACACGGGATTGCTGCTTTAAATTTCTTTGTTTTGATCTTCAATCCCTTATTATATTATTTTTTTGTTAATATTTTTTGTTTGTGTTTTGTTTTTGCTTCCGGGTGGCGCGTACCTCAAGAATAAAAAAGTGCCAAAAACTTTAAAGAATAAAAACTGTGTTGATTAATAAAACTAAAATATTAATTTTTAAGCTCAATATTTTTTTTTGTGTGTGGTTTTTGTTTTTCGTTTTTTTTTTTTTTGGTAGATTATATTGCACTTGACCAAAATTATTAACGTTCTTCTCCTCATTTTCCTCCAACTTCTTCTCCTTGTTCTTCTGTCTGTCTGCTCTTTTCGCTATGCTTTAGGCTCTAACTTATTGGCTAGATTTGACTCTCTGATCCATCTCTGATCTGTAATTATTAAACTTTTGACTGACTGACTAAGCGTTAATTGTTAAGTTTAACTATTGCCCCATTCTCCTTTTGATTTGGCGCGTGGTGAGTGTGTTTTATTTTGTTTTGGGTTGTTGTTGTGTCGTCTCTTGGCGAGTCTTTACTAAAATTAATGTGAATGTTTAAATTGTTTTTCTATTTTATTTATATATTGTTGCTGTTGTTGTTGCTGCTGCTATTTGCGTGCTGACTATATAAAAAGAAAATGCAAATTTTTTTTTTTTTTACCTTTCTGCTGTTCTGGTTTTTTGTTTTCAATTGAGATCATTCAAGTTCGCTAAGAAACAAAAAAAAAAAAGAAGATTTTCTATATACACATGCACACGCTCACACACACACACACACACACTTACATACATACACACACACACAGACAGAGGCTAAAACAAAAACATTAGGTGGTTCCCCCCAAAACCTAATCTGACCCCACAACCAACTAACTTTTCACTTCTCCCCACGCGCCACCATTGAATGTTTCACTTTGCACACAAAATTAAAGAAAAAATAATAATAATAATAATAATAATAATAGAGATGGAAACTAAAATATTATATAATAAAAAAATGAGGCTTAGCCATTGACTCAAAGTTTGCTTTCTAATCTTTCTTTTTTGGTTCCTAAACTTTGAAACGAAAGTTTTTTTCTCTTTTGGCAGAAACCTCGTCCTATTTCTTTTTACAGTTACGCGAGTTAGTGTGGTACTTTCTTTTTTATATAATTATATATATATAGAGATGTACATATATATATATATGTATATGTATAAAAAAACGACTATAATGTTTCAAGATCATTTGGAAAATTAATTGAAACCACTGCCTGACGCCGCCGCCGTCGTCGCCGCCGTGTGGATCCTAGTTTTTAGCTTGTATATTGAGGAGCTGCTGAGCTGGATTGCTGCTGTTGCCTTTACTACTCCGTTTGGGTTTCGTGTTGTTGTTGTTGTTGTTATATCATCGATGTTGATGGGTGCGCATATGGAGCACGAGATTGTGTTTATGCTTGGATTTCTTATGACAAATGGGACACTCGAATTTTGGTTCCACACCGCATTCAAAGCGTACATGTCGATTGAGGCTATGTGGCCGGGCATAGGTATTGCCGCATCTGTCACAGGCATAGGCACCACCGCCACCACTCCAAGTGGCTGTTGGTGTACCACCACCACCAGCAGCAATGGCTGCCGCTGCTGCTGCTGCTGCCGCCGCCGCTGCTGCCGCTGATGTAGAAGCTCCACCACTCGTTGATGAGGCACTTTGTGTATTGTTATTATTATTGTTGTTGTTGTTGTTGTTATTGTTGTTGCTATTGCTGCTGCTGCTACTGGCTGCCAAATTGGCAGCCGCTGCTACTACTAAGGCAGCGGCTGTTGGTGGATCTACAACCACAGAGGCGGAACTGATGGCATTGCTGGGACCCCCCACACCACCACTACTGCTACTAAAACGTCGTGTGGGCGTATCGCTGGGTCCTGGATACATCAATGGCGGCACTGGACGACTTTGCCCTGAGTGCTGTAGATGATGATGCGGTTGATGCTGATGCTGGTGGTGCAGATGATGCGTTGTATGTGGCCCTATTGTTAAACCAACTCCCGTTCCAGCTGCTGTGGCAGCCAGCAGAGCTTTGGAAAAAACCATACTTAAATCACATGGCTCATCCATACTATCATCATCATCATCATCGTCAGGATCGTCGTCCTCATTGCTATAGATGTCGCCTCTGACACCACCACCACCGATGCCACCACCACTAACACCACCAGCACCACCGCCATTTCCATGTCTTGTCACCAGCGGATGACCAGTACAATGAGTGGGCGTGGCACAAGCACTATCCGCATCGACGCGCAGCTCCTGCTCGGGCTCTGGCATCTCATGCTCATGCAATTCATTATTGTCATCGAAACCCGGTACACTGGGCTCGAATTTAATCACAGCCGTCGGAGTGGCAATGGGACTGGTGTAGGGACTTGTCTTTAGGCCAAGTGGACTGTAGCGTCGATGTGTTGAGGGAACTGTGCGAATGACAAGAATAAGAGAAAGAAATAGAGAGAGAGAAAGAGAGGAGAGAATAGAGAAAAAAGAATGTATAAGAAATTATGACACAATCGTTATATCTCAAAAGTCACTTTAAAATCTGATATCAAAAGTTTTCCTAAAACTAATTGGGAAATACTTGGAAAAAAATTAACAAAAAAAAAAAAAAAATAATAACAATGTAAAGATTAAATAAATATTGAAAATTTGTTTACCGTGATTTGTTTTTGGTTTTTTATATATTGTAGCATGTGTATTTGTTGTGGTGTGTGTGTGATTGTTGGTGAGTGTATGTGAATGGACGGTGTGTTAAAAAATGCTTTTTGTTGTGGCTCTTCGTATTTAGCTTTAGTGACGTTTGGGAAAATTGGAAATGATTTGTTTTAAATGTAAGTCTTGAAAAGTGTGTGTAGGTGTAGTTGTGTGTAGGTGTAGGTGTGTGTGTGTGTGTGTGAGTGAGTGGGCTGCAAAAGTAATTTGTTAATCTTTTTAAAAAGACTATGAATAAAACAAAATAATAACAAAAAAAAAGTGTATGAAACTTTTACAGACATCGAGATTTTGTAGAATTAAAAAAAAAAAAGAGTTACAACAAAAAAAAAATAGATATATATGTATATAGAAATGACTAATTAAATTGTTGTTGGTTAGTGACAAAATATAGAAGTACGACTTTTACACACTAAATAAAACAAAAAATAAATATATATTAATCAAAAAAAGAAGGACATTACTTTCACAACTTATATCTATATATAGAAAGTGAATGCTATACAAACACTTTCTCAATTTAAAAAAAAAAAGGAAGAACAAAATAAAAACTAAAATACGCATGCAATAAATATTGAAAAGTAAAAGAAAAGAATATTTTTGTATGAAAAGAAAGATTGAAAAAACAATTCATTGTAGGTTTTTTCATATTCTTAGCTATTTTAATACTATATTTTGTGTAATAAAATAGATCACACACTATATAAGATATATAGAAAGAGAGCAAGAGAGTAAGAGATCAAGAGAGAGAGAGAGAGAGATGGAGGTAGAAATTAGAGGAAATAGAGCTAAAGAGGACTAAGGAGTAGGATAGGATAGGATATAGAACTTAAAATTAACCTTTAGCAATACAATAGAATACAATACAAAACGTTGCCAATATATCTATATATATATATATATATACTAAATATATATATATATATAAAGTATATAGAGTAAAATAACAAACTACAAATTCAAAAAAAAAATATATATATATAGTTCATACAATAAATAGTTAGATTAGATAAATTTATAAGTAAAGGCCAATTATATAAATTGCCTTGTTTGTTCTAACAAATACATATATATATATATATATATAAAGTAATATATATATATATATATATAATTTAATAGGGTCTAAGAAGTAAATACATAGTTGCACAGTATATATATATATGTATATAGATAGATATGATGTATATAAATATAATCTTGGTAGTTAGGACATGCAAACAATAGTATTAAGGGCTCTACACCAAAATAACTGCCACAGTCATCGACCTCTAAGATGGAGAAGCATTCATTCAATCATCATCATCAATTATCTCTCCTTCATCACATCATTTTGACCGTGTGGAATCAACACCATCCATCCACCTGAAATAAAAAGCTGATTAGTATTGGTTCTAAGTAAATCAATAAACAATTTAAAATCTAAATGCCTAGATTGAGTGAAAAATCTTTGTGTGGAAGGGAAATTGGGTAAAATTGTGAATTGTATGCCATGAGTTGAGGGGGTGATGGGCGGGCGGGGGTTCAGGGCGTGGGTAAAATCAAAAACTAAAAAAATAAATACACTTTTTGTTTTGGTATTTTTGTTTGACATTTGCTTTTAATTATATTTCGAATTTTCTTTGTTTTATTATTTTTTTGTTTGTTTTGTTTCTTTTTGGTTTTGTTTTGTTGTTGTTGTTTTTTGTTTTGGTTTTTAATACATATTTTTAGCCGGCAATAATGAAGATTTTCTTTTTTTTTTTTGTTTTCTTTCATTATGAATACATAATAATAATATTATAATTTTATATATTAGGGATTTTTCCTCTCTTCTTTATTTTTTTCTCTAGCATTTTCTTTTTTTTCTCTTGTAACTTCATAGAGGTATTTGTTATCTTTTTGACTAAATATATATATTGAATATATATATATATATACATATACAGATATTTATATATAGATATATATATGTATATATATATTCAAATATATAGTTATGTTTACATACAATTCAGATTCAGTTTTTTTCTTTTATGTTTTCTATATAGTGCCGGTTTTTTTTTGTGTTTGTTTGTGTTTTTTTTCTTATGCAAATCTAACAATTTTTCCACAATTTTTGACAATTTGAAAAAAAGCTTTTGCTTTGTGTCTGTATGTGTGTGTGTGTGTGTTTTATATTTCGAATTTTTATTTTTGTGTTGTTGTTTTTTTATAAATATTATAATTTTTGGTATTTTCATTAGTCATAATTTTTGTCTAGAATTTCAAAATATATTTATATATATTTATAATTATATTAATATATTATCTCATAATTTCGTTTTGACTAGATTATATGTGGCATGCCCAAAAAAAAAAAAAACAATTGAAAAAAAAATCAAAAACTAATTAAAACTTGATTGCTTTGGTATGTTGAATTTAACAAAAATGATGAAAAAAAAACAAAAACATTTAAAAATCAATTTAATTACAATTTGTTTTTTTTTTTTTCTTTTTTTTAGTATGCTTTTTTTCTATGTTTGTTGTTGTTGTTCATGCCAAGCATATATGTGTGTGTGTGTATATATAGTTTTTTAGGTTTAGTTTAAAAATTAAGAGTTAATACAAAAATCTTTTGTCTTTTGTTTGTTTTTTGGTTTGTTTTTTTGGTTTGTCTTTTGTTTTTGTTTCTGTTTTTATAGCACACTTAAACAATCTGCTCTGACTAGTTGACATAATTTCATTTCTGTTCTTTACACATTCTTTTTGTCTTTTATTTAGAGTTTAATTTAGGTTTTTTTACCTTTTTTTTGTATTTTTTTTTTTGTATTTTTTGTTTAATGAGAATTTGCTAAAGCAATACACATTGTGTCTAATGAGATTATGTTTTGTATTGCAACAATTCGGCTCAACGACTGAACTAATATATATATATATATATATATGTATATATATAGAAAGATAGAGAGAGAGAGATAGCTTCTTTCTAAATGAAATCAAATGTATATATATGTATGTATAATTACAAATCAGTTCTTCTGGGCTTGGAGAGAGAAAGACTTATATAGCACACAACAAGTTGCTACTCCTCCTCCCACCAACATCTTTATCGATTTCAATCCATTGCACCAAATTATAAACTAAACCAAAAACTAAATTTGTACTAAGTCCAGCCGTTGGCCTTTTAAACTTTGCTTTGCTTTGGTTTCTTTTTGTATGTGTGTATATGTGTGTGTTTGTGTATGTGTGTGTGTGTGTGTGTTTGTGTGTTTTGTACAACTCTCCCAACCAAATGGACTCCATTGCTGCTCCATTTTATTCATTCTGGAATACCAGAGTGTATGTGCTGCTGCTGTTGCTGTTGCTATTTTGGTTAGAAACCGCATTTGCCACTCCCAGACTTAAGGTTGGCATTTGCTGTTGCTGCTGCTGGTGTAGTTGTTGTTGTTGTTGTTGTGGATATTGTTGTTGCTGCTGCTGCTGCTGCGTTGTTGGTTTCTTTTCAGCCGCCTCTTCGGCTGCCTCCTTCTCACGATCACGACACTTGGTATTTAGATGACGTTTCAGATTGCTATGCACATTTGTGGCATATCCACACATTTTACTACAGAAATAACGCGGCGGCAGGCCACATTCATTCTTCAGATGACATTTCAGGCTGTTCTTCCATTTGTAGGTGCGATTACAATTGCGGCATACCCATGGCTTCTCGATATCAGCATTATAGATCATATCAGCTGAATGCTCTAGAGATTCTTTGCGAGTGCGTTTGTTTTGAACCAAAATCCTATAACGATTGTCATCCGAATGCGACCAATGCAGATTCTGCAAGTTCTGGGCATCTAATGGCAAGCCACCCATTAGCTTATTGTTGCCCAACAATGTGGAATTGGCCGATGTAATGGTCGAGCCACCGCTGGAGCCAGCTCCAAATTGTTGCTGCTGCTGCTGTTGCTTGGATGCCGAAATTGTTGTTATGGTGGCCGGAATTGTGGGCAATTTAATTTGCAATGACGATTGACTGGTGGGCTGTAGTTGTAGATTTTGCAAATGTTGCTGCTGTTCCAACAACTGTTGCTGCTGCTGCGCACTCAACACAATCTTTTTCGCCTGAGAATTACACGATTTTTGCTTATCATTCGATTGCTTGGCATGCTTTTGAGTGGCCGCCGCTGTTGTCAACAGATCATCATCGTCATCATCGTTATCCATTAGATAGCTATCCTCGAATTCTTCATTCTCAATTTTGACCGCATCATAGGTCCAGGATAAGGGACTTGCCAGCTTCAAATCATAATCGAATGTATTTTCATCCTCAATGGCCTCATTGCAGACAGCTTCATCGTCCCCATTGAGCGATACATTGTCGGGATTCTCAATTTTAACAATAACCTCAGTCATGGCATCATCAATGCTATCCAATTCGACACCAGCAGCTGCCAGGGCAGCAGCCGATGCGGCATCCACATTACAATTGGCCGATGAGGCGCCTCCCTTGCTAATGTTGTTGTTGTGACTTCCATTGCCTGCAGTCACAGAAGCCGCCTGAGTAATGCAAGCGATGGTTGTGCGTCCAATACTACCGATACGGGTTACCGTTTGTGGAGCCATCTGATGTTGTCCACTGCTCGTCGTTGTTCTTTCCGTCGTCTTCTGGGCCGTCGATATTGATGTTGCTGCTGTCGCCGTCGTCGTTTTCGATGTGTTGGAGGTGTTGGCATTGTTAGTGGTTTTAGCATCGTTTATGAGTGACTTTTTCCCCTGATTCTGAGTTATTAGTTTGTCTGCACACACACGTTTTAGGTTCGTTAGTTTGTTTTGTTTTTTGGTAATTTTGTTTTTGGGTTAGTCATGAAATAGAAATGGTATATAGATGGTTAATGTTAGATTAATTTTGATTTGCATGTGTGTTAAAATTATTAAATGGTTAGAAAAGCTAAAAAACAAAATAAAATAAAAAGGTTAATAAAAATAAGTAAATCAAAATCATAAAGTCTGGTTTGGCTGTGGTGTGTGTAATGTGTATAAGACTGTAAAAAGAAAACAAAAATTAATTCATAATATAAAAATTTAACACTTAAAAGAAAGAAAACAAAGTAAATATAGTAACAAAAGAGTAGATAAAAACTTAATAAACTATTAAATAATCTTAAAAAAAACGAATTTTACTTTAGCAAGCCAAAGTTTGATGTCCTTATATCCTTGTGCATATTCTTAAAATGCAAATATGTATGTCTACATATGTATATATTAATTAAACTCTATTATCTTGGTGTTTCTATTTTCATTTTCCCATTATGTTAGAAAATGTAATAAAACCTTTTGTGCTGCCTATGATTTTAAATCTTATAAATTATTAAGATTTATTGACCTGAAGCCCGGTTAAAACCCATATATATTTCGACTTCAATATTGTCGAAATCTAGACAAAAACCTAACAAAAATATATGAAATTTGAAATCAAACTCAACTTGAGGTCAATCTTCTGAAGGAGATGAAATCCAAAGTAACACAAAAAGCTAAGCAGTTGGTCTGTCTATCTAATTCAAGAACCCTTATGTTCTATCAACAGAATTTGAAAAAAACTTAATAATTGCAATGGCCATTCCTTATTTTAAAATCTAAAACTAGTTGATAATCACAAGTAAATGAAGGTAAGAAATATTGGCAGAGCTTACAATAGTAGAGACCAGTTTTGTATAGAGTAGAGTAGAGTTTTGTATATTCTTCCTTTCAAATGGAGAATTGGAAGTATTAATTTCATATCACTGTTATAACAGTTGAACAAGTTAAAGCATTTGCAAAATTCTTTTAACAGAAATCACCTTGATGTGACTATTTTAAGCCAACTTGTTGATTAAAAAACTTATATATCTCCTACTTGATTTAAAAACGACTTGATAATGAAGCACGCGTTAATCCAAATGCATATATTGGATCATCCAAATATAATAAAAAAGGAGTCGAAACTGATTGAAACTGTTTTATGGATTAAGGAAGTATGAAGTTTTTATATTCTATATAGTTTCTATATATTAACCTGAAAGTCGTTGTGCTTTGACTTCATTAGACATAGTAATAAAGAAGTTATTTTCATTTACAATTATAAAAAGAAGCTTTAACAATATGTCAATTTAATAAAGTTTACGAAATGTTTAGTTATACAAAAAAGATTCCTAAATATTGGCCAAATTTTAAGCTCAATTCTAAAGTATAAATCAGAAAATATCTCTAAAAAGCATATTGTCCCCTAGTCTCCTTAAGTCCTTATTCTCTTTAAGTTCCTATTCTCTTTTAAGATTATGAGAACTATTTTTATATTTCAGATAAATATGTAATAGATATATAGAACCCATATAAATCTCTATTTAAGCAACATACGAATTTTGGTATAAACAAAAGAGTAACATGATCTAATCTTACAAACTTTAAGAATATAACACGGATATAAGCACAATAAAAAAAGTCATAACAGTTTAAAAAAGAAAAATACATAAATAATCTAATAAAATCAAAAGTAAAGTAAATATTTGAAATGTCATAAGAAATACCTGTAGCGGTATCATCGGAACTCTTTTCAATAATGGATTGATCGGCCATCATGAACCAATTGCGAACACGTATGCGAGATTCGGCATCTGGAAAAATGAATATATCATAAAAAAAAGAAATGTATATATTAGTATTATGATTTAATATTATTAAAAATTAAACAATTATAATAAATGTAGACTCTATCTGTTTTATCCCCTAAACAAGTTTGTTAAATGAGCCTAGCTTTATCAGTTAACATCAAAACAAAGATGTAATGTTAAGTTTTATGTGAAAAAATAAATAAACTTAAAATAAATGAAACTTAAAACACAAAATTTATCAATAATAATACTTACAAGCATTACTAAATTAAAAAAATATATATAAAAAAGGCTGTATTAAATGGGAGGAAAAGAAAATCTAAAACTATTGAAGAAAATAATAATATAACGATTTAAAATTTAAATTTGAACGCCTTACAACAAACAAATTTTATGCTTTACGCGTTTTATTACATGAATTTCTCACATTGAAATAGATTTTTGTTTTGTTTTTTTTTTCGTATATATATATTTTTATATATATAGTTAGTTTTTTTTTTTGTTTTTTTATCAATTTACAAAAGAAGTTTACAAAAGACGCATAGAAAAATTGTTTATATTAGTTATATATATATATATTATATATAAAGAGAGGGGGAAAATTGTTGGGGGAGGGGGGATAATAAACTAAATCTGATGTTTACAGTTGTTGTTGCTGTTGTTGTTGTTGTTTGTGGTAATCCATTTATATTTCTATATATATATATATATATTAATGAGTATTTCTTGCTTGTTATTTTTATTTTATTTTTTTTTTGTTTTTTGTTTAATTAAGTTGGTTCTATAGTTTTCCTGTTTTCCTTATCCAAATTGTTCAACAATTAAAATTTTTTTTTTTTATACAGGAAAAACTTTTGTTTTGTAAAAATATATAATATATAATTTTGTGTGTTTAGAGAAAATTTTGAATTTTCATTATTTGTTTTTTCTTTCTTTTGCTTTGCCATTAATATTTAACACATTTTTTTTGTTTGTGTCTGTTTTTGTTTTTTAAATGCTTCTAACCTTAGGCCCAACACCGCATGGATTAACCAATGTAATTTGTTTGTTTTTTTTTGGGTTTTTTTTTTTTTTGTTTGTTTTTGTTTTCTTATAGAAAATATATATATATCAACTTATATAGTTTTTGCAATCACTTAATCAATTTATAAGCATTCGAGATTTTGTTTAATTTTAGAAATTTTCGTAAAGTTGTTGGTTTTTTTATTTGCTTTCTTTTTGCGCTTTGCTTAGAAACCAATTTAAACAAGTTTTTAACCAGTTTATAACTGGCCAAATACACGCACACACACACACACACACATGGGGTGTGTGTGTTTGTGCATCATAGGCGTAAGGATGGCGGAGCGCATTGCCCCCTAAAGTATGCCATAGACTGTTAAAGTATTCATTGTTTGCAACAAAATTTATAAAATTGTCTATAAACAATGTTTGCTTATACAATTTCTTTCTTGCCTACTTTAGGGGGCAACATTTTCACTTTCTATGGTCCTAGTTACGTCTATGTGGTGAATTTAGAATTTTAGACTTTAGTGTGAATGTTTAAAGTTTTTTTGTGGTAGTTGTTGTTGTTGTTGAAATTGCAGCATTTGTTTGACACTTGTTTCTACTAGTTAATATATATGTATATATGGAATGTATTTGTATTTATATATATATGTATAAATTAAGAGAGGGGGAAACGGGAAATTATAAATTAAAAAAAAATATCAATAATAAATTAGTGCAATGTGACGTATTTTTTGTTTCATCTATATCTTGTTGTTGTTGCTGTTTTTTGCTGTAGTTTGTGTAGAGAGTGTAATCGTAGCTCAGCTACATTTCTTTTTATATTCTGTGGAAAAAACTATGTAACTAAGTACCCCTGAGACTTAAAATGTCTTTAAGCATTTAAATCTTTTTCTTTTGCTTTGCTTTCTCGCACATTTCTCTTGCTCTTTCACATTTCATTTCTTTTCGTTTTTTTAGATATGTTTCTCTTTGACTCTTTGACTTAAACCATTAACTAATTCTAAGTTTCTCTTCTTGTTTTTGTATATATATGGCTGTTACGAATATAAATATATATATCTACATATATAATGTTTTCTTGTCCATATGCCAAAAAAATTTTGTTTGCTGAAGTTTTTTTTGAAGTAAAAGGCACTTTTTTTTAATAAATTTTTGAGCATAATAATTAAAGCCTAACATAATTAATTCTTTTTTTTTTCTTTTGTTGAATTTCCTTTCCTTTTTGTTTGTTTTTGTTTTTTTGTTTTCTTGTCTTGAGGTATTATGTTGTTGAAACTTTTCTTGTTGTTGATGAAGAATCTATCTATTTTTTTTTCTGTTTGACTTTTTGTGTTATATAAAACTTGTTACTAATATCTTAATATGGTCTGAGTTTTGTGAAAGCTTGCTTTGTTTTTGTTTCTGTTTTTTTTTTTGTTTTGTTTTGTTTGTTATCCACTGAGTTGGCTGAGCTGCTTATAAATTTAATATCGTTTCGTATATATAAAGTATATGCCTATTAAAAAAATCTAAATACAAGTTTTGTCTAAATGCCTAAGTATATATATGTATATATATGTTTGAATTGTACAAAGTTTTTTTTGTTTCTTTTTTTGTCTTTTCATTTTGTTTGTAATTGTTTTGTTTTGTTTTCTGTTTGTGGAATGCTGCATTTCTATGTTTTTGAGTGTAAAATCATTTTACTGATCACTTTGCTGTCTTTTTTGTTTTTCATTTATCTCTTTTTGTGTTATAGGTTTTTTTTTTTGTAAACAATTAATAACAAAAATAACAAAAAAAAAATAAGTTGTTTATATACTCTTGTGTGTATGAAAATGGCTTCAATTTTTCTTTTTTTGTTTGTGCTTTGCAACAAATTGTGTTTCTTTTTGTTTTTGTTTTGTAGTTTCGAAATGTTTTCGAATTAAAAAAACTTATAAAACTAACTTTATATATATCTTTCTCATATATGATAGATATATGCTTTTTTTTTTGCCTTTTTGTGTTTTAGTTTTTAAACTTAATTTGGCACACTGATTCCGTTTATATTTTTCCCGAGCTTGGTGTGTGTGTGTTTTTGTTTTTGTTAATCCTTTGTCTGTTACGTTTCGTTTCAATATTCAATTGTGATTAATTAATAATCCCTGATTTGTTTTAATAACTGTTCCAACTTTAACGATTTCATTTTGTTTGTTTTATATGACTTTTTTTTGCTTTGCCTTTCCATTTCTTTCTTTTACTTTCTCTAGGAGAAATGCGTATGCAATTCCGGCGCACTGGCCAAGGCTGCTGCTGCTGCTGCCGCGGCTACAGCTGCTGCTGCTGTTGCTCCTCCTCCTCCTCCTACTCCTCCATCTAGATCTGCACCTGTGAAATTTTTCACATCATCCAATTTGAATTTCTCTTTATGCATCCGCTCCATATGACGACCAATATGCATTTTCTGCTTGGCTCTATACACACAGAATGGACACTGGAATTGTGGCTCTTTGCCGCATTCCCATTTCTGATGATTACGCAGCGATGATTTCAATTTATAGACACGTCCACAGACTGGGCATGGGTGACCAGCACCATTGTCAATTAGTGACCCAGCACCATTATTGTTGCTAGAATTTGTAGCAGAGACCACAGCTCCTGAACCAGCCGCACCACCTCCTCCTCCTGTTCCAGCTGCTGCTGCTGCTGCTGCTGTGGAGCCACTTATAAGATTATTCATGGCGCTGATGCTATTCAATATATTTATATGACAGAGTCCGGCTGGCCCGCTGACATCAGCAAAGGTCACAGCTCCACTCAATGTCGATGGATAATCGCTACTATTGCCACCTGAATTGACATTATCATCGCCAAAACTCAAATCGGCACTGCTATTGGCAGCAACGGCAGCAGCTGCCGCAGCCGCTGCCGCTTGCTTTTCTGCCACAGCTTTGAGCATCAAAACGGTGGCCTCCTCTTCGGTTAGATGTTTCAGTTTGCCACCGCCAGTGGAACTGCTGCTATTATTGCCTTTGTGATGATGATGTTGCTGCTGCTGTTTTGAACTTGAGCCATTGTTGTTGTTGTTGCTGTTGCTGCTGCTGCTGCTGTTGTTGGGCGTGGAGGCTGCATTCGGTTCGGTTTTTAAAACAATTGTTGGACAATCTGTTGTTGATTTTTGTTCGCTGGTCTCATTGGAATTGGATGCTATTGATGAGGCTGATGTCTTGATGCCACTTGTTGCCGACGACTGTTGCTGTTGCTGCTGCTGCTGCTGCTTTTCGACAGACAAATCTGTGGGAAATATCAAGGGTCGTACACCCTCACGCAAGGTAACCAAAGGCATGGCCAAACGGGCATTCCATTCATTCCATGTTAGTCCGGCAATGCGGGTAATACTCAAATCTAATATCGGTTTTTGGGTTTTTGGGTTGTTGTTGTTGTTTGTATGTTTTGTTTGGTGTTTTTGGTGTGGTCACAACAGCACATAAAGTATGTATATAAAAAAAGAGAATAAAAAACAAAAGAAAAGAAGAACGAAAAATAAATAAAAGCATTACTTTCGAGACTGGACACAAAAATCAAAAATCAAAACGAAACGAATTAAAAAAAAAAAACAACTGAAACTTAACTAAAAAAGAAGGGGAAAAAAAGCTAAATTAACATTCACACACATGTACACACACACGCACACACGCACACCCACGCACACACACATATTTTTAAAAAAGCAGAACTTAAGGGAAAATATATGTAGCATTAATTAGTGGAAGCATAATTTTTAAAAACTAAATTACATGGAAATTAAATGAGGTTAGACGCTTATGAGGAGACGAAATAAGGTTGAGAAACTAAATATTTAATGTATAAATATTTTAGAATTAAAAAAGTATATACAAAAACTTAAATAAATAAAAAAGAAAACTGAGCAACATTAAGGCCAATTAGTTTGTTTTTTTTTTTGTGCAGGGATTTATAAAAAATACATATTTATTTGTAGAGAACAACAAAAAACAACCAAAAAAAAAGTAAGTAAGTAAATCAAATTAGTTAAAACACAATTAAAAGCTGCTGCTGGGATTTTGTTTGTTTTTGTTTGTTTGTTTGTTGTAGTTGAGTTGAGGAGGCAACAATCACACACATCCTACTTGGGATTTGGCTGCGGGAAGAGGATAATTCGTTCGGTTTCGATGCTTTGTTTGGGTTTTTAGTATCAACAACATTAGACAAAACGGGGAAGAGCTTGCAAAATTTGTTTTTTTTTTCTTTTTTTGTGGCTTAATTGTAGTTATTTTTTCATTTTTTTTTTTTTGTTTACAAACATTGCTAAACATGATTGATTGATTATTCGTTGCACTTAATTATAAATCAATTAAGGAAGGTAAATTACAATTAATTAATTCCATGGCCATAAACGAGTGTGTACACCTTAACAATCCTCATATATCCAGAGTTAATTATCTAAAGAAAAAGAAAAATACGTTAGTCAAGGCTATAATAAATTGTTAAATAAAATAAAGGTTAAAATAATAATCCAAATTTTTGCATCTTTTAGTGGTCTTCACCTGTAAAAAGAGAAAAATATATTAGTAGAGTTTCATTTTTAATTAATTACAATTTCTTATCTTAGCTTCTTTTACAAATAAAATTTTGTTTGTTTTTTTTTTTGGTTTTATTTATTTTTTCGACATTTTTATTTATACAACTATGTTCAAAATATAATTTCTATAAGTATATTTATGTTTACATATATATTTTGTATATTATATTAATTAAATGTTTTTTTTTTGTTGTTTTTTTGTTTTTTCTGTTTATTTTCAATCAATTTAAAAGTGTCTAAATACACACACAAAAAAATGATTAATTATTTAATTCAATTGGTATATTTCCATTGCATTTTTTAAATGGAGACACACACAAATGTTGTTTAAAAGATAAAAAAAAAATTTACAATAAATTTTTGCTAAATTTTTGTTTGAGAAAAAACTATGGGGAGAAACAATTTTTATATATATATTTTTTTTGTTTGTTTTTTTTTATTTTTTATTTAAGCCTCCAATTGGGACACAGTTTTTAGTTTTTACCATAAAATTTGTTTTCGTTTCACTTAAATAAGTTACATGGAAAAAGTTGATTTTCGTGTTTTTTATGGTATAAAAAAAAGGAGAAGAAAAAAAAACAATTATGTGCATTTTGTTGTTGTTGTTGTTGTAACATTTCTATATATATATATATATTTGAAAATCTAAATTTTTTGTAATCTCTGCACAAAAAAGGTTTAAACTATTCTCAATGATTTTTTTCTTTTTTTATTTTTTACTAGGTACTTTTTCTGTTTTTTTTTTCTTTTCTTTGTGTTAGCAAAAATTTTTCAGATTTTTGTTTTGTTCTTCTTGTTTGTAACACACACAGAGACATATATAATAATTATACATATATATATGCTTTATAAGGTCTAAAATTTGTAAAGATAATATTAATCATGTTTAATCAAATGTGTGTGTACTTTATATATATATATTTGATATTGTTTATATATATATATTGATTTCTTGAATTCTTTTTGTGTCATTTCCATGAAAATACTTGCACATTAATTTTCAGATTTTTTTTTTTAGTTTGTGATTCTGTTTTCTTTTTTACTATCTCTGCTTTTCATAGTTTTTGCACAATTACAACAAATGATTTTTGTTTTTGTTATTTGTTTTTGTATTCAAATCTTAGATAAATTAAAGCCTATGCGAAAAGGTTGTTTTGTTTTTCGAAACGTTTTAAGCTTAAACTAAAAAATAATCAACAAATCAAAAAAGTTGTAAACTGATAAGAATTAAACATTAAACTTGCAGTAGATCCAAAGAACTCAATGATCGTTCCTCTACTCACTCGTCTATTTAGATTTTACGTCCACGTTTGCTCTCTAATTGCGGCTTCTCCGGATGATGTTTACGCACATGGACTCCCAAATTGCCGCGCTGTTTGGCCTTGTAAGTGCAATAGGGACACGGATGACATGGCTCCTTGCCGCCACACTCCACATTCTCGTGACGTCGCAGTGTCGATTTCCAGCGATATTTCTTGCCGCAATGACGACAAACGTAACGCGATTCGGGATCATCACATGGACCCAATGAGGAGTCACTTAGCGAGAGTTCATAGGTCATGCCACTTGGATCGCCACCAGCATCGGATTCCTCTTTCATGGGTCGCGTTGTGAGTATGGTATAACTTTTGCTCGTATCATGAACATCCAATTCTTCGGGTAATATGGTATCGACGCCATCATCTTCCTGCAAATGAATTGTGGTGTGATGATGATGTTGCTGTTGTTGTTGCTGCTGCTGCTGGTGGTGATGATGGTCATCGGTTTGGACCACAGTTTGAATGTGATGCGTCTGCAATTGACTGGCATGTATATGATGCGTTTGCTGTCCCTGATCCTGATGATGCTGTGGCACTGTCTGCAATTCCTGAGGCTCATGCTCAATCGTTGTTATGTGCGTCTCACCGCCCGATGTCTGCATATGCTCTGTAATCTCGGAGGGAGCAAATCCAATGCCAATTTTAGTGCCATCGGGCAATTCAATGTCATCGATCTCAGCATATTTCACCAGGTCACTAATAATGGCTGCCGAAGCATTTGGATTATTCAAATCAATTTCACTGATCTCATATTTGGTGCCATCGGCCAGCTCATGATGCTGATGGCTAATGCCCTCATGGGTCTCAACAATCTGCAAATTGCTCACTGTGGTGGGTCCAATAATTTTGCCACGCGAATAACGTATCCGCGAGCCAATGGTGTTTGCCTTCTGATCGCTGGTCGTGGCCAATTGCACATTACGTAGGCCAACCAGATTAATTGTCTGACCCGGATGTGTTGTAATTATGCTTTGTACTTGCCCCGTGGATTGCTGCAGCTGATGATGAGTTTGGTGGGAACTTTGTGGAACTTCCTCGATTTGGATTTGTTGCTGCTGCTGTTGCTGGTGCTGCTGCTGCTCTTGGTGATGCGATCCTGTGGCTTCCTGTGGCACATGCTGTATTATGTGATGAGGATGTATTATGGTTGTGGTGCTACTTGTATGCGGATGATGATGATGTGCAGCAATCGTGGTGGAAGCTGGTACCATTTTCTTGATTTCAATAATCTCTGCAAAAAGAAAGCAAAAAAAAAACAAAACACATTTCGATTAGTTAGATTCCATTAAATTGTTATTCAGAAAAGAAAACACTAATCTAGAAGAAACCAAATATTAGCAAAGCTTACAAAAGAAAATCTTCCAGATGTCTAAGTGGCCTAGTCATTTAGTGAACTGAACAACAAGGATCCGGGTTCGAATCCCAGGCTAATGTATGGATTTAGTTTTCGTCTAAGCCGAAGGCCTTAGTTGCCAGTGCTTGTAAAATATAGTTAGGTTTATAGTTTACAAATTTATCCTATACTTTAATACAATACAATATATATAAGACCTTTTGAATGGCGACTTATTGACTCAGGTTAGTATGTCATTAACATGTAGTCCAACTAGTCTACTCTCTATACCTTCTGCTCCTAATACCCTTCGGTATTAGGCATCCGTTTATACCTTCTGCTCCCAATACCCTGCAACCTGTTTTGAGTCTATTTAGTCCTATTTAGCTCATAGCCACATAAGCGTGTGCATATAAAAACCCCTTTCTTATTCTTACTATGCATTTTAGTTTCATTTTTAAATAGATAACAAACTAAATTATTAATTAAATAATTGAAAATATTTTTTTGACTAGTGTTCCTATTACAGCGGTATCTTCGACATCAAAATTTTATCAGTTTCAAGTGAGAATTGAGGTTTTAGGAAGGATAATTTGTCTTCTTTCTTAACCCACCCAAAATCCATCTCTGCTTAAGCCATTTAAATCGGAAAATATAAAGTTGTTTGACTAATTTTAGAATGGCTTAATTCATCTTAATGAAAAATATAAAAGTTTTCAACTTTTTTGCGGCTTACTTTCTTTCTTTTAATTTGTTCAACTTTTGAATGGGTAATGTTGATATAAAATATTCCTTTAATCTGCCTAAATTATCTAAATTATTTCTTTAATCGTTAGACTTTTGAATCGGTAATTTCTATATAAAAAAGGACAATCCTTTTATCTTTCAATTATCTAAATTATATATTTAATCGTTTGGATTCAATCAGCATTGGATTTAACGCTTTTCACATACAAAACTTTCCTTTCTAATTAATTTTTTCTATCTTGATCAATAATGAAAAACAGATCTTCAACTGGTAAACAACAGATCAATCTTAAAACAACATATTCACATAGCTATAAATTTTTTTTTTGGTAATTCTTTTATGTTGCTTATAAATGCATAAGAAGTTAAATGAGAGATTGATTCAATGAATCTGGCAAACATAATCAATAGGAAAAAATAGAGTTCAAAAGCAAATACTTTTTATATTTTTGAGCAACCTATTGGAACTATCTGATATAGTGCTTCTTTCTGGATGAATGGAAACTATCTGATATAGTGTTTCTTTCCATAAAAATTAGAGAAAGAGATCCACATAAATGCAACTTTGTAGCTTGAACTGTCTAAAAACAAGTTTGAGTTGATTTAAAGGAAAGAACAAGGTTGTGGCCATATGAACTTGACCCCTCCTGCTAATTAAGAATATTTAAGTTATATACTTCTATAAGTTTGGCACATTCGAATGAAATAAATAAATCTTGTTAAACTTTATAGACTAGCTTTAAGGAGGTATGCTAAAAAATATATCTCATGGGAAAAACCTTGGCACTAAAAGATACAGAAATAGTCGTAGATATTGAATTTTTTTTGGTGACTTACCACATTCCGAAGATGGCAATTTGATGGGTGTGCTTGTCAAGGTAGTTAGAGTGGGTTTAACATCCGCATGGCTAGCGGCGGCGGCATTCAATAGTTCGGTTATGGTCTGTGTGGGTTGACCAGCTGGTCCGGTGACGGTGACAGCTGCCGTTTGTTGATGATGCTGATGTGAATGATGTTGCTGCTGCTGCTGCTGCTGCTGTTGTTGCTGATGATGGTGATGATCTTCCTCCGCTTGATTGGAACCCAATTTGGCAGCCGTAATGTTGCCCAGCTTCTTGACATGCAAAACGAAACCATCTTTGTTCTGTGTTATGACTATATCATTACTCTCCAGCAGACAATCGTCCAGTTCAAATTCATCCGGTGTGGTTTCGGTCTGTTCGCCCTTATCCTGCTTGGAGGAGGAAGCTAAAGTAAACATATTTGATTGGAGAGAAAAAGAGATTAGTTTAGTATACGAAAAACAAGAATTACCAAACTCATAAACGTTTCCTCTTTCCTGCATCTGTATAACACACTTCACTTCTTTTTTTTTTTTTAAAATTTCGTTTCGAAAAGAGAAAAAAAAACAAGCAAACAATTTTCTTCCCGTTTTCATTAGAATTAGTGCTTATGGCTATAATTTTATGTGTGGGTATGTGTGTGGGTGTGTGTGTGTGTGTGTGGTAAGATGAGTTTAAAGGACAAAAAACATAACACCATTAAATGATATAATAAATTTTCTTATATATACATATAAACACCTTGCCAATAAATTAAAATAGAAAAAAAAAATTAGTTATTTTATAGAAAATGTCTTAAGTTCTAAAGTAAATTCAATAATGACACATTTAGAATTTGTTTTCGGTTTGTTTTTTAGAAAATTTCTTTTTTTATTAACAATCTAAGAGAAAAAACTTTACTTTTAGCATTAAATTTTTAGATCCCCTTATAATTGGCTCTTGTCCTTTCTTTTAGGCAACTCACCTGATGCCTATAAAGTTTCAAAATAGAGATCACATATATCATCAACCTTATCACACAAAAGTCTATAACTAAATTCAAAAAATATATATATATCGATCTCAAACATATTCTTTGCCATTTTTGGACTCGAAAAGGCCACGCGGTGTTCTTGTCTGTGTCTGTTCCATCAATTGTTGTTGTTGATTGTCATCATTGAAATGCTCTGGATGTTGGGTTTTAAGATGTATATTAAGACTATGCTTATAGCGGGCAACATATTGACAATGGCGACACTTTTCAGTTGGCCTCAAACCGCATTCATAACGCAAATGTCTGGAGAGATTCTTTTTATACGTGTAGGCCTTATCACAGCGTGGACAGATATGCGGCGATGCCGTCGTTATTGAGGTAACCTCTCGCACCAGATTCAATGATGTTATGGACTTCCATTCTAAAATATTAAAAAAGAAAACATAATAGGTTAATACAGCACAGCAACACACACACACACACGTAGCACATAATTCAAATGTATACTAAAAAGTAACTAAATCAAAATCTATTCAAACACAAAATCATAATAACAAAATCAACTTGATATGGTGGGAAAATGAGTTGAAAGATGAATGGATATATAGTCATATATATATAATATAGCCATTTACCGATTTTTGTCAACTAAAAGCTACTTACTCAACGTTTTAAAAACTACAACACAATAAACATATAAGTAGAAAATAGTTAAAATCAAAAATAATTGGTATAAAGTAAAATCTTACCAGCTTATTTTAGAGCAGGTTTTTTTTTGTTAAAAAAAATGTAAATATAGTTTAAACTTTGTTTTGCTCTTAGCTGCAGGTAGTACCGTCTACTAAGACATTTAACGGTAGCATTGGGACCAAGCCAATGACCTGACTCAAAACTTAAAAAATAAAAAACTCTTAAAATAAAATTAAGAAATTTTTAACTTAAATCTATAACTTAGACACAGAAGCAGCAAATCTGAAATGATATATGAAAAATATTTATGTTAGTTAATTTACCCGCCCTGAAAAATTTGCCCAAATTTTTCCTTGCGAAATAAAAATATGAAATAGTTTTTTTTTTTTTGTTTTTTTTTTGGGGTTTCAACATTTCAATATCAATCTTTATTATGGGTTTTGGTTTCTGTTTTTTTTTTTTTGTTTCTTGCAAATTTTGTTACCACTTTTTATCAAATTTTTTTTGTTTTTGTCATTTAAACATTGTTGTGTGTATATATAAACGACTCCACGATTTTCACAATTTTTTCGTTTTTGCAAAAATTAAAATATAACAATTAATAAAAACTGAATCTCAAATTTGTTTTGGGTTTTTTTTTTGTTTTGTTTTGTTTTTAATTTCATTAACATTTTCATTATGTTTCTTTTTGCTCGTTATGTGTGTGTGTGTGTGTCAGTGTGTTTGTTTATGTATGTCAGTGTGTGTTTGTATATGTGTGTGTGTATGTGTGTGTTTACTATATATTTTGTTATTATTACAATTTATTAATAATATTAATTGGTATTTTTTTCTTATATTTCTTGGTTGTTGTTGTTGTTAAGGTACTAACAATATCAGCTTCATTTTATATATATATTTTTTTTTTGGTTTTGTTTTTTTTTTTTGTTTTTTAATTTTCTTGTGTATAAATTTGTTTCATAATTTCGCCTTTTCCGTGGTTTCGTTTTTTTTTTTCTCTTCTTTTTTTTGTTTTAACAATAAATATATATGTTTTATAATGTATATATATGTATGTATATATAAACACTTTACTTGGTTGTTTTTTGTTCATATTTTGTTTTTTCTTTTTAAATATATATATACAGATATATATATATATCTATATGTATATATATTTCGCTACAAAAAATAAACAACATTCGTTTTTTGTTTCTGTTACAAGTTACAATTTTTATGATGTTTCTTTTTGCTGTTGTTCTTGTTGTTGTTGTTGTTGTTGCTGTTGGTAATTATTGTTTTATGTGTCTGCTAAATATGGCAATATGTTGCTTGTTTGTTTCTTTTTTGTTTACTTTTGATACCAAATACACTTTTACTAAAACTTGTTTCCATTTCTTATTTTTTGTTCAGTTTAAATATATATATATATATATATATATAATATATATATATAGGTATATGTATATGTCCTTGTATATATGTATATGTGTGTTGTATATATATTTTTTGGTTGGTTTCTTTGGAGTATATTTTGTTCATCTTTCCATCCTTCTTCAACATCTTATTGACTACAACTTTGTTTAGGCTATTTTTTTGCTAGATCAACTCTAGTTATAAATATTAATTAATATAATATAATATAATATAATATATAATAATAATCATAATAATAATAATAATAGTAATAACAATAACAAGTTAATAATATTATCAAATTAATAAGATAAAAACAATGTTAAAAAACAAAAAAACATTAAATGTTCTAATCCATTTTTTTTTTGGTTGTTTATTTTTTTTTTCTTTTTTTTTTTAAATTAGTCTAAAGCTTTAACAGAAAAAAAAAGAATTAGAAAAGCGCAAAAATAAAAACAAAGTAATTTAGCTAGTTATCATTATTACAGTTTAGATTAACAAAACAGAATAAAAAAACAAAAAATTCAACTAAATCCAATTTATCTTGTTCTCAATGGGGATTGGAGAAGAATTCACAAAAATTTTTCATTTCAAAATTGACTTTAAGGTGGCTTAGATTGGAACAAGATAAAAAGTAAGTTAAACAAATTTCACATTAATTAAAACTAAGCAAACGTTTTTTTTTTTTGTTATTTTGTTGTTTCTTTTTGTTTTTAGTAGCAGTTTGGAGCTAAATTGTCTCGCGGCTACTTTTCTCCTCTCTCTGTATATAGATTTTTTTTTGTTTTTTAGGTATATAATTCGAGTTTTTGTCAATGCTATTGTTTGCTTTAACTTTAAAGTTTTCTTTTTGTTTGCATTAATATTTTTCTTTTTTTGCTATTGTTATTTTTCTTTTATTGTACTGTCCATATATAGCTCTAGGTATATATGCATGTATCTATGGGTTTATATGATTTTTGTTTTGTTTTGCTTAAACCAAATATATGTCAACAATCAACAAACAATATATACATATATATATGTATATATGTATATGTACGTGTGTATATATATAAAAACAAATCTATAACATAATTTTTGCCCTAACTAATATATATATTATTCTTGTTTTTTTTCTTTAAATTGTTTTCTTTCTTTTCATTGTTGTTATACTTTGTAAGTTATACAATTTTTGTTTTTAATAATTTATTATATTTAAATTTGTTTAATGGCACTCATAGCAATTGTTTTTTTTTTTTTTTTGTTTAGTTTTGGTTAAAAACACAAGTATTCTTTGTATGTATTAGTATGCAATTGAACAACATATTCTTAATGTTCTCTCTTTGTTAATTCTAATTCCTAAGCTTTTTTTTGCATCCTTCTTCTTCTCATGCTCCTTCTCATTATTTTTGCTTTTGTTTAAACAAAACGTTAGAGACAACTATGTATAATAAGTGATGAGTATATCATTTTGATCTCTGGGGGGGGTTCTCTTTTTTCTTTCTTTTTCTTGTTTCTCATTCATCATTTCGTGGCGGGGCATCATTTGACTTTTGGTTTAGCTTGGAGTTTTCTTTATTATTTTGTTTGGTGGATTTTGATTTCAAAAAATGATGGCACAAATGAGAGGCGCTGCTTCTCCTCGATATATATATTTGACTATTTTTTTTTTGTTTTGCTTGTTTCTCAATTGGCTTACTTTCAACAATAATATAAACACAGGATTATTCATTCATCTTTTCTCTTCAACAGACAACATTTTTGCTAACATAGCATATATACACATATACGCACATATATATATAGATGATGTACATGCATATGTAATTTTATATATATATATATATATGTATTTTAATTTAATGTTTGTTCTTTGAACCAACAAATCGTTTATATGGCCTCTCTATTCTCTCACACTTTCTAACTTCTAGCTGCCTTTTGCATTTCTCTCAAATCTCAAACAACATGTATTTCTTTTTGTCAACATCCTTGCAGAGCTAATGGATGGAGGGATGGAGGGGAGGAAACTTCTCCTGACCAATTGTAAAGCTTCTTTTGTATATGGCTAGATTAGATCAGAATACTATATATTATATCATACTGCAGCTAGAGGAGAGGCTTTACACAATTCCTTCCTTTCACAAGTTTTCACAGTTGGTTTTCCTAACTTTTCCTCACTTGGCCTTCCCTTGTGGAGGCTTGGCCCTTATCCTTGTCCTTTTGCAGCTACTGCAAGGATGTTTTGTTACTGCTTTGGCATGCCAAAGTCTTGAGTTTCTTTAGTTTTGTTTTTTAGCTTCTATGAAATTGAAAATATATGTTGTTGTTGTTGTTGTTGTTGCTGTTGTTGTTTGCTGTTGTGTTCAACAATACAAATATTTGTTCATCATTATTATTATTAATATTATTATTTTATATATATATATATATATATATATTGTATATATGTATATATATATTTATATATACTTTTGATATATATATATAATATATTTGGCAACAAATAAACACAGTACGTTTTTGTTATATATGTTTTTGTTTCTTTTGTTTTTGTTTACTATTATATATTTGTTAATTTCACTAAGTTGTTTGTTTTTTTGTTGTTTTTGTTGGTTGGTTGTTGTTGTTTCGACTAAAATTACGTAGTTTTGGTTAGTTTGACTAAAATTGTTTTTGCTCTTAGCTTCCTTGCGTCGTCTCGTGTGTGTGTGTTCATTATTTTGTTTTGTTGTTATATATATATTTTCTTTTTTTGTTCTTTTTGTTTTGTTTTGTTTGCCTCTCTCTTACAATTACTAAAATTCTATATAAAATGTTTCATTACTGACTGCTGGTTGTATAGGTATATATATATATGTATGTATATGCACACACACATATATATATATGCATGTATATATATAGATATATATATGGTTGATCTATACTTTCTTTTTCATCTTTCTCTTTAATAGCTATGCTTTTTGTTGTTCTTTTAACATTTTTCTATGCTCAGTTTTAACAATATTGATTCTTTTTTTTTTAGGTTTTTTTTTGTTTTTGTTTTGTTTTTTTGTTTATAAATGATGTGGCATCCAATAAATTCGTTTTGTTGTTGTTTGTTATTTGTAATTGTTCTTGTGTTTCCTTCTTTTTTTTGTTTCCTTTTGGTTTTTTGTTTCGTTTTTGTTTAGCTAATTTTTAATTGTTCTATTTTCCTTTACTCAATCTTGTTAAATTTGTTTTAATTTTTGCTTCACTTTTTTGCTTGTTGTTGTTCATTGTTAATCATGTTGCTTGTTGTTGTTGCTGCTGCTGCTGTTTTGGTTGATGTGGTTGTTGTTCTTGTTGCTGTTGTTGCTCTTGTTGCTTTTGTTGTTGTTGTTTCTGCTTTTGCTTTTGCTTTGCCTAAGCTTATTCTATTTGATTTTAAAGAAAACATTATCTCATAAGTAATATTTGACACAAACACCAGACTCAAGGTGTCGCTTTAGGTGGGAGCTTTGGGAAAATGCTTTGCCGCACATCAGACAGCGAAATTTTTTCTGTCCACCACATTCATATCTAAAGTATAAGGAGAGAGGAAGAAAGAATCATAGAGATTTGTTTTGTTTGAGACACCAAGCTTCAAAAATGTTTTCCCCTTTCCCCCTACAAGGATATATAGGTACATATATAGTCATCATCTCTCACCTGATATGTCGTTGCAATGAACTGGCATCTTTGTAGCTCTTTAGGCAATTATATCGTGGACACTGATAACGTCCATCTGGATTGATAAATTTAAACAAATCGGAGAATTTAAGCTCATACCAATAATCACGTATTAAAGATTGGGCTGCCGCTGCCGAGCTACCACCGCCACCCGATCCTCCTCCTCCTCCGCCTGGAGTTGGTGGCGGTGTTTGGCTGGAATTGGAGTAACTGCTCGGTGCTATAAGATAAAAAAGAAAAGACAAGAAAATTGCCAAAGAAAAGAGAGAAAATTCATTGCATGAGTTTTTCAATTGTTTTTTCTTACTTAAAAAACTAAATGACAGAAAGATAGAGAAATAGAGAGAGAGATAAAGTTAAGATAGAGAGACTTAGTTTAAAAAAAATTGGCACAAAAAAAATTTCGATATCCAAAAGTTTAGTCAATTTTTGTTTTTCGAAAAAAAATTCAACAAAAAATCAATTTTTTTGTAATAAGTAATTATAAAAAATTGTTTGTGATATTTACAGTTAGTGTGGTTGGTGTTGTTGTTGTTGTTTCATTTTTAAAATTTAACTTTTTTTTTATGTGATTTGTGGGCATTTTTTGTTTTTTTTTTGTGAAGCGTGAGAGCATTTAGGCTACAGGCAGAGAGTTGCAGTTGATTTGAGTTGGTGAAGATGATTTGTTTGATTGATTGACTGATTGATTGATTGACTGATTGACTGATTGATGATGACTTTGTATGAGGCGTTGGTGCTGGGCTTTACGGCAGCTGCAATGAAACATTTTTAGTAGAGAATAACACACAAGACAGAGAGTGAGTTGAGAGAGAGAGTGAAGAGAAATTTTACCCCAACAATAGTTAAGAGAGAGAAAAAAAAAATTGTTTACAATTTACTTTGTATAGTATTCATTTTTATTCAAATTACAAAAATATTGTTACCTCAGTATATATATATATACGATTTGGTTTATATATAAAAAATATTTCATCTTTCAAATGTTTTCTGCATAGTTATCAAAAATATTTGTATCAAAAGTTACATTTACATTTTGTGTGGGGGGCAAAAATTCATGTGTGGCAAAAGATTTGTAAATGTAACTTTATATACATATGTATATATATATATAGATTTGTTTGTTTGTTTGTTTTGATTCTTAAATTACTAACTATATAGTTTAGTTTAGTATAGTTTGGTTTTTGCTTTATGTTTCACTGACACAATTTGTTCACAAATTCGTTTGTTTAATAGACAAAAAAAAAAGATGAATAATAATATATTTTTAACTGAACTTTACTTTACTTTAGTAGTTTTTTGGCTGCTTGGTTTTTTTTTTTGTTTTTTCGTTTATGTTAATTTATATAAAAAATATATTTTGTATATATTTGAACTATTTTTTTGTTTGTTTCATTATTTTGTGTGTAGATGAACTTCTTGTACTGTTTGTTGCTTTTGTAACACTTGTGTAAACTTTGTATTGAGATCTTTCATAATGATTATCTTTTAAGTTAGTAGTTGTTGTTGTTGTAGCTATTGGTTATTTTTCTTTAATTTTATCAAGTTTTTTAAGGAACTTATTTGTAGCATTGTAGCGACTCTATATTAAAAATATATATATACGAAATTTTCTTCTTTCTTCTTTTTTTTTTTGGTTTCACTTTGTTTCTCATTTCTTCTTGTTTTCATTTTGGCATGGCCTTAGACTAGAACCTAAGTCTTGAATTAATTTCACTGTCTTTCTATATATTTTGTTTTTGGTTTCTTTAAATTAGGAATGCAAAAGTTTCTTTATCAAAATCTACTCTCAGTAGTCTTTAAACCTTAAATATGACTTAGTTTCAGTTTCCATTGATTTGTTTTCATTTCTTTGTTTGTTTTTGGTTTTTTTCGCTTAAAATTTAACTTAAAAACATAATGAGTAAGTAAAATTGCGCTGACTAAAGCATACAATATTTGATGCAAATGGCAAAGAGAACTTAAATCTAAAATGAGAGAGCATTCGACAACGATTGCAATGCAAAACACATTTTCAAATTTGAATTTTAAATTAAATTTTTGTTTTTTTTTTTTTTTTGGCAAATGGTTTTTGGTTCGTTTTTTCTTTTTAGGTCGTAGGTTTTGGCCCTTTAACTTTGGTTGGTTTTTTTTTATGGCATTTAATTTGCATAAATTACAACAATTTATGCAAAATTTAAAGCAAAAGACATAAAATTAAAAAAAAAGAAAATCAAAATAAAGAAAACATAAGTCGTATATTGCATTGCAGTCGAAGCTTAGTTAAAAGTTATCTAAAACCTAAACTTAACAAAGTTAATTTTTAATTTTTTTTGGTTTTTTCTTCTTCATTCTTTTGGACGACAAGTTTCTTATTTTTTTTCGAGGTATATTTGAATCTTTGGTCGATTGTTTTAAGCAGTTTCCCATTTAGTTTGCAGGCAACTGGTGGCCTGCATTTGAAATGCCAATGGCAAGAAATCCTTTTTCATTTTAGCAAAATGAGTTTTAATATGCTTGGTCAAATTATCGCTGCGTTTGGCTGCATAATTACAACTTGGACATTGGAATATTGGACGCTCCGTGGTGAATCGGCACTCAAAACGACGATGACGGCTAAGACTTTTACGGGTTTTATACGATTTGCCGCATTGATCGCAGGCATGTTGATACCAGGTTAAAACAAAATCTGCGGATAAAAGCAAACAAGCAATTTGCCAAGATAGAGAGAGAGAGAGAGAGTGGAGAGAAAAGAAGAGAAGAGAAAACACACACAACGCGTAGGTGGTGGTAATGGGTGAGATGGTGTTGTTGTTGTTGTAGTTGTTGATGGTGAAGGGTAAAAGATGGTTTTTTGTTTTTTTTGTATCTGTTGTTGACTTATATATATAGAGAAAGAGTTATATAGGCAGGAATGACTGTATGATATTGACTGACTGTTGAATATTTGTTTTTTCTGTTTTATTCGTTTATAATTTTTTCTGTTTTGAGCAAGTCAAAAAGGCTACAAAAGAAAAAAAACACGACGCTACAGAAAAACCATAAGAAAACAAAGAAAAAAAATTAATGAAATTTACAATTATAAATTTAAAAAAATATATATATTTGTATAAATGACTTGGCATTCCAAAAATAAAACATTTTGACGGGTAAATTAAAAAAAAAATATATATATATATTATATACTATAAACTAAAAAAAAGATCTATAATATATAGTTATATATCACTTAAATGCAAAAACCCCATAAAAAAAAAATAGATGGTAAAGAAGAAAAGTTTTAGAGAGAGAGACAGAGAGAAAGGCTGTGTGATGATTGGTATATATATATATATATATATATATTTATATGTATATATATATGTAAAAGTTGAAGAAGAAAAACATCAAGTGTTAAATAAATTTATTTTGATTATTATTAAAAAGACACACACATAAATACAATATCGATAAATATTTAATAAATATATATATAAATGTATATAGATTATAGAATAAAGCTGAGCAAAAAAAAAAAACTCTGGACATTAGACAAGAAGCACACACACACACGCATACACACACAAAGATGAGAAGAGACAAACACACACCCACAGCTGAAGGATATAGGCACAGGAAGAGGCTCACACACATATATACTTATAGGACGACATCTAAAATAAACAGTTTCGATTTTGGCTAAATAATTTCTGTATTCATTTTCTCGTTTTTCAATTCATTTTTGGCTTTCATCCCGAAACACAATCCATCATAGATACAGAGACACAGATAGAGGATGGTGGATAGAGGAAGTAGTAATTGGTTTTTTTTTTTCTTTTTTCTGATTTGCTTCTTATGTAGTTCTAGTTGTTGAGTGTGTTGTAGTAGTAGTTCGAGTTTATCTAAAAGAAATTTAGTAATAAAAATAGGTTAGTGAAATTCTCCAAACAATAGCAGCAGCGCGCAGCGGAAAAACCAAAAGAAAAATAAAAGAAAAGCAAAGGAAAAACCAAAATGACGACAAAGGACGACGACACATAATAAAACGAAAAATGCATAATGAAAAAGCAAAACAAACAAACAAAAAAGGATGACAAAAATGGCGGAAAAAGTGTGAAAAGTGAGAGTGAGAGTAAGAGAGAGAGATAGACAACATGATGCCTGGTTAAATAAATATTAACAAGAATCTAGCAAAAATTCGATTTATCTAAAAAAATTTTTTCATTTTGCAATCGAATATTTGCTAGAATCCCCACAAAAAGAAGTTCATGAAAAATAAACTTCTTTCAAGAGTTTTGTTTTTTCTTTTTTCGTTTTCTCTTTCTTGGTTCTTTTGTATATATTTTTGTTTTTATTCAATATTTCGTTTGATGTCTATATATCTATAGATATAAATAAGTTGCATAGTTTTTGTTTGGTTTTTATTAATAATATAGTTTTTGTTTTGAGGATAAATATAATACTTATAAACCTAATGAGCATACAAAAAAGTTTTGGTCATATATCATTTGGAATTGAGACTTTTGACTTAAATATATTACGAGAATAGTTTACATGCGTTCTTTTTTTCTTTGTCCTTTTTTTTCGTTGAGTATTCTTTTGAGTGAGATATACATATATATATATATATATATATACGTACACATATATCATTTGGTTTTAGCAAAAAAACAAAAAATTATTGCTTACATCACTAACAAATCGTTTTTTTTTTTTGTTTTTGGGAGGGACATTTGGGTGGAATGTTTTTCTTTTTTAATGGTTTTTTCT
Source organism: Drosophila willistoni (assembly GCF_018902025.1). Lineage (NCBI taxonomy): Eukaryota > Metazoa > Arthropoda > Insecta > Diptera > Drosophilidae > Drosophila > Drosophila willistoni. Next base: position 1,127,468 of record NW_025814049.1, on the reverse strand, counting down.
TGGACTTAGATAATACAAATTCGAATTTTTTTTAGTTTTATCTTCTGCGCTGAGATGATTTGATTTTAACATTGTAATATATATAGATTTTTCTTTTGTTTTCCTTGTTTAAGACACATTTCGCACACACACATAAATAAAATGTTTATAAATTATACAAATTTTAAATAATAAAAAGTTGTGTTTTTCATTTTCTTGTCCTTGTCTTTTGTTTTTGCTTTCTTTTGGAATGTCTAAGCTTTGAGATTCTCTGGAGTTGTACACATATATAGGTTTACTTATATATATATTATATATAAGACTTTTTTTCTTTTACGACAAATTAAAATAAATATATAATTTTTTGTTTTGTTTTTTTTTTGACTTTGGTTCACACACACAATCTCATATATCTATGAATAGAAAATTTGTTGTTTTGTTTTGTTTTTTTTGGGTTTAGTTATTGTTATAAGCAAATGGCATGGTATTCATCAAACGCTCCTTGAGCAATGAATTCGATATGATTTGCAGGCCCAGCTTCATATTCCACTCCTCATCCATCAAATGTTGAACCTTGCCGGGTGTAACAGGTTCTGGTTTTACAACAATGTCACCTCCTGTGGCCTCTGCCGATGACTCTTCGTCTTCTGCTCCAGCTGCTGCTGCTGCTTTGGCTCCTCCTTCTGTCACTAACAAGTCCTTGGCAGCCTTGGCCGCTGCTATGGCTGCTGCTGCTGCTGCCTGCTCTTCGACCACGGCGGCTGCTGCTGAAATGGCTGTTATGGCCCCAGTTAAACCATATGTGGGTATGGGCATTAAATGATGCGGCGACTCGCAACGCGGTGAACCCACAATATGATGATTATGATGATGATTGTGATGCTCATTCTCATAGTTCTCTTTGCGCATCGATAGATTCTCGGGTATGGGTGGACTTTCGCAACCATTGTGAGAACCAGCACTGCCCACACTGGCACCACAATCGCCACCTAAGCCGCCAAGGCCTGTCTGAGAATTATATTTCATTCCATCCAATCCTCCTCCTCCGGATCCTCCTCCTACTCCTCCACCTCCTTGTCCATCACGACTGGTGGAACTAGTGCGCGAACCACTGCCCGTCGTCTGCTGGGCAATGGCCGGTGGAATGCCATGTTTTGAGACCAAATGTCGCACCATATGATATTTGCGACGGAAACGTGAACTACAGAATTCACAATTGAAACGCGGCGGTATGCCGATGCATTCATCACGCATATGACGCTGCAGATGGCGTTTCCTCAAATAGCTCTTGTTGCATACAGCGCAATGGAAACGTTCCTTCCCCAATTCGCCGTCCCCGCCGCCACCAAAAACGCTATGTCCAAAATCATATTTCATATCTGATTTCAAGATCGGAACCAAGATCAAAGTTAAGTGGGTGGATAGGTGTGGGTGTTGGTGTTGGTGTTGGTGTTGTTGTGTGGTTGTGGTTTGGTGATGCAATTTTGTTGTCGTTGGTTTTTGTTTTTAGTATTATTCAATTAATATTTTAATTGGTTTTTTTTTTTTAGTTTTTATGGTGATGAAGTGGAATTTTGGTTTTTTAGTTTTTTGTTTTGTTTTTGAAATGAAAATGAAAAGAAAATAAAAAAATCATAAACATAAGACAGATTGTTCGATCAATATTTGTTGTTGTTGTGGGGTAATAAACACACACAAATTGTTTTTTGTTTTTTTTTCTTTGCTCTTAACTTAAACTAAACTTAAAGGAAAAAAATGTTTGTATCTTAAAATTTTTGCAACTTATAAAACAAAAACTAAATTGGAAAACAAATCGACATAAAAAGGCACACAATCAAGTTTTTTAAACAATTAAATACAATAATTTTAAACAACTCAACTTTTTAACTGACTCTAAAAGTTATAATTTTAAACAAATTTCTCTACACACAACTTTTACATAAAAAAATTAATAAAAATAAATACAAATAAATTACATTTAAATTTAACTAAAAACTAAATCAAAAATTAAAATTTACTTTATCTAAAGACAAATATAACAATTAAAAAAAATTTATCTAAATTAAAATTAAAACAGAGTATATGGAAATGTGTTTTCTAAAGTGTTCTGGAAGAAAATCTCACAATATATATAAAGAGAGAAAGAGAGAGAGAATATATTCCCAATATTCTCTCCATAAACACACACACACAGAAACAATAAATATCCTTTTTTTTGTTTTGTTTAGTTATGTCTTTTTTCTTTTTTGATTTTTTCGTACACATATATTTAACTTTTGGCAACAACAAAAAATTATGATTAAATGGTATTTTCTTGCTTAAGTTTTAAACAAATTTATCATAGATGAACAACAGCCAGGTTTTGTTTTTATCTTTCTCTCATTTGCTAATCCTTTTTGTGTGGGTTTTGTTTTGTTATCCTTGGTCGTTTCACGCCTTTTTCAATTGATGAATGCCATGTTTTTGCCGCAAATGCAATTTCAAATCGTAACGCCAAGTGCAATTGAAATTACAAAATTCACAATGAAATTGTATCATTGGTTTTTTACTACCACCAACAACACCAGCAGCAGCAGCAACAACAACAGAAGTTGGTGGTGATATATTGCAGTTGCTGCTGTTTCTTTGTATTGCTCCTGCTGCTGCTGCTGCTCCTGGTGGTGGTGGTTGAGTAGGTGGTGCTGCTTGTTGACTACTGAGTAAATTGGCCAACTGAAATGAGGCCGCTGCGGCTGCTGCTGCAGACATTTGACAGCCACTGCAATTTGAGGCATTGCATGGCAGTTTGTTGCTGCTGTTGCTGCCGTGGGGGGGTTTTGTGGTTGTTGCTGCTGCTACTGACGCTCCTCCACACTTGTACATTCTGCGTATGCTTATTTCGGGTTCACAAATTTCATTTACTTGCTGCTCGAGGGTGTTGCTGTTGCTGCTGATGTGGTTAATGATGTTGTTGTTGCTGCTGCCGACGATGTTGTCGCCTACTTTGGCTGTGGCTGCTGCTTTGACAACTGCCGTGGCAAAATTACAGTAAAGCGTCCTTAAATCTGTAAAAATTGTTGATTGGTTTTTTGGTCGTTCTAAAAATTTGCCAGTGATTTGTTTTTTAAAGATAGTTTTTCTCAGAGAGAGAGAGATCATGTATGTATATATATATTTTAATATAAGATAGAGAGCGAGTGTGTAAGTGTAAGTGGTGTTTGTTGTTGTTGTTGTGGGTGTTTTCTTGTTGTTGTTTCTTATTCGCTTCACACACTTTTGAAAGAAAAAAAAACGTAAGAGAAAATAATGTATAAACCTAAATTATAACTTAGTTATTAGTTTAAACCAATGCCAAAAAAAAAGAGAGAGTAAAAACAAAAAAAAAAAAAGTTTACAATGATTCTTTCTTCCTTTTGCCTCATCATCACACAAGAAGTTAGGCTTCAAACACACCAAAAAAGAAATAATTAAATTATAATATATAGAGAAAATGTTGTTATTTACCAAAAATAATAATAATAAAATTTAAATTAATTTAAACATGGTTTTTGTTTCTTTCTTTTCATGCATTGAAAACACATTTTTTTGATATATGTATATATAAAAATGCTGCTTCTTTATTTTTAATTTTCACTTTTTTCTTCATTCATATTTTTTTTTTTTTTCATCATCATAATTTACAAAATATATATATTTCTATATATTATATATAAGTAAATATTAATTTTGTGTTTTAGTTTTCAACTTTTGTTTGTTTTTGATTTTTTGCGCTGGAAAAGAATTTTTCAATAATAAATGAAAGAGATAGAGAGAGAAATTATATAAATGCTTCGGGCAATCTTTGGTTAATATTTCAGTTTAGTTAATTGAGAGAAAGAGGAGAGAGAGAGAAAGGGTTTAACGAGATTTTCTGGGGAAGTCAAAGTCTTTCAGTGAGCGGCAGCATCTCCTCCACCTGCCACAGCAGCTGCTGCTGCCAATGCCTGCAATTGTTGCTGTTGCATTTGCAATTGTTGCAATGCCTGCTGATGCAATTGCTGCTGATAGTAACTTGAATTTAGATGTTGCTGCTGCTGCTGATGATGATGATGTTGGGGAGAATCATCATCATCTAAAATATCATCCACTACATCGTCATCATCATCATCGACTATAAAAGTTTCGTCCTCTTGTTTTGGTAGAAGTTCGTCATCTAAATCAACAATGTCTTCCGATTTCATAGAAGTCGACGTCGTCGTCGTCGTCGTGGTGGTTCCTGCTGCTGCCGCTGCTGCTGCTGCTGCACGTTGCTTCTGCTGTCTTTTGAATAACGATCGCATGGCAATCTCTGGATGCTTCTTACGCACATGCTGACGCAAATGATCGGCTCTTTTGGTACGATGACCGCAAACAGAGCAAACCATACTCTTGCCCTTGCCGCATTCTTGACGCAAATGTCGTCGCAGTGTGCCATGACGGCGATAGGTTCGATAACATTGCGGACAGGTGAAACTCTCCTCCTGCAGTTGCTGTTGCTGCTGCGGTTGTAATTGCAATTGACTGACTGCAGCCGCACCCATTAATTTTTGAAAATGCTCAAATGTGGCTGCTGCGGCTGCTGCTGAGCTGCCTCCTCCTCCTCCTCCTCCACCATTGAGTTGTTGTTGTTGTTGACTGGATGAGGAATCTTCGAGTAACAAGTGATGATGATTCGTTGTTGATGATGGCCCTGAAATTTGTTTTCGTTTGGTTTGCAAATTTCGTTTTTTCTTTTCGTTTTCAAAAAATTTTCATTTCGGTTAATTTGTTTTTTGTTTTTTCATTTCATGCTTTTTGGTTTGGTTGTTGTTGTTGGTTTGTTGTTGTTGTTGTTGTTGCAAGCAAGCAAATTATTATTATCATATTGGTTATTTTTTTGGGTTATTTTCTTTTATTTGTAAGCTTTTGTTTTGGTTTTTTCATATTAAATTAATAAAAATTAATTTTGGTTTTTATCATTTTTTTTGATATCAAACAAAAACAAATTTCAAACAGGCATTAAGAATGAATATATAAAAAAAGGAAGTAAACAAATGCACAAAAAAGGAGAGCAGCAGAGCTCACAGCATGACACAATTAGGCAGAAGAAAATTAGAAAAGTTTGTTTTGTTATAAGGAAAAAGGGAAGTAACAGAGAGAGAGGGAGAGAGAGAGAGCGCGCGACAGACAGATTAAGAGAGTAAGAGTAAAATGTGTAAGGTGTATGTGTGTGTATATATATGTGTGTGTGTATTTTTGGGGGGCAGGTCAAGCACACAAACAATTAAACAATCAAACAATTGGAAAACAACGGACCTTAATTCTTATTTCTATTCACACATTTCTCTTTATTCCACACAAAATTCCAGAAGAAAAATCCTTTCAAAACTTTCAAAAACAACTATAAAAGGCTTTTGATATTAGTTTGCCATAAATTAATTTAATTTAAAAATTTCTTCAAATAGAAAATTCAAGAGGCTATTAATTGGATCACGAAATCTTTTCAAAACATTAAACTATCTTCTTTTTTTAATTTGTTGCCTTGGAGTTATAGACATAAATATGAAAAATACAGAAAACTATTTTTAAGCAAAAAATGAGAAAAGAAAGGCAAGCTTCTCTTTCAAGAATTGGCTATAACATATTTTGGAGTCTATATTAAGTCTAAATATATAGAAGAATATCTTGTTAGGAATTCTTTTAAAGCTTTCCAAGCAATTTACGGTAGAGTAAAATTGCTTAGTACATTTATAAATCTAAATTTCTTGTTCAAAATGTGTCAAGCAAAGGAAATATCTTGTTGAGAAACGTTTCAAAACTTTTTCAAGCAATCAACGAGAAGGTTAATACAATAAATTGTTCTTCTTAAATTGTTTTTAACACATTTTAAAGTCCAAAATTGCTTTTAAAACTTGCGAAAATAAAATTCGAGAATGTTTTAGATCAGAAGGTTCTTTTAAGAAACGTTTTCAAAATCGAAAAAATCGTTTTTTGCCTTTTTTTTGGATTGGCCATTTAAATATTGTTCAGTCAGAAATTAATTCTATTATTATAATTGTTAAGATGCCTAATAATTATAATTTAATCCAAGTGAAACTTCTTTTAAGAAACGTTTTTAAAATCGAACAAATGGTTTTTTGCCTTTTTTTTGGATTGGCCATTTAAATATTGTTGAGTCAGAAATCAGTACTATTATTATAATAGTTAAAATGATTAAAAATTTGAATTTACTCCAAGTGTAACTGCCATTAAATTGAATACAGTTAACAGGAACATAACAAATCTGCTTATTATACAATTTGAAGTAATGAAATTTTCTTTAAATATTATTTCAACAGAAGAAATATAACATTTTTGTACTTTTCTGCCTTGAGATTGTAAAAAACTTTCTTTAAAGTTGAAAAATCTTGTTCAAAAAGTCTTAAAAAGCATAAAGAAAACGACTTTTGCCAATTGAGATTCCTCTATTACAACTAGACAAATTTATAGTCAAGTTAAAGTTCTATGTAATAAAATATAGACTTACATTTAAGTCAATTGGAATGTCGAATTTAAATTTAATACAATTAAAAGAGGAAAAAAAAACCATTTTGCACTCTGATTTAGCTATTGATTCTGGCGAAGATTGGAAATTTTTGTGGAATAGAAAACATGGTTATAGAATATATATAGTAACTGGGGTCTGTTCTAAGGTTGCTAGCTTTTTTTTTTGGTTGATGGGAACTTTTCTTTCTTCTCCAACTCCTCTCGTCCTCGACATTCTAAAATTCAGTCTTAAACCCACCATCATGATCAAATATATATATGTATGTATATATATATTTATAATATGCATAACGCAGGTGTGTGTTATAGTTATATATAATATAGGTAAATCTTTATCTTGCCAAAAAATTTCAATTTGGTTTCACTTTTGTCTTTGTTTTTTTATAATTTTTTTCATTGGTTTTTCTTTTTTTTTGTTTTCATAGTTTTTGTTTTTTTAAAATAAATATTTGGTAATATGCTTCTTGACCTTGCAGTGACGATTCAATGAATCCTTTCGCTTGAAGCCAGCATCACAAACCTCACAACGAAAATTCTCCAACATTCCACACTCGAATTCAATGTGACGCTTAAGGGCCGACAATCTGGTATAGGAGTTTGGGCATTGGGGACACTGTAATTTACCATCGGCACGTTGCATGGCATTTCTAGCCAATGTGGCAGCCGAATTACTACGTATTGTGGTTGTAATGGAGGATGTGCTAGTTGTGGTGGTGGTGGATGTGTTGTTGTTGGTGGTAGTGGATGGTTGTGGTGGTGGTGGCATGATTTTCCTCTTACTATTACGTGCCCGCAATTTGCCTCGTTGTGTACCAGCAGCAGCAGCAGCAGTTAATGTGGGTGGTGTTGGTGGTGGTGGTGCTGCTGCTATTGGTGATGATATTCTTGGTGGTTGAGTTGATGGTGATGTTGGTGGTGGTTGCAGCATTTCAGCAGTTTCATAGTAAAACATTTGGTTTAAGCTCAACTCAAGCAGACCTGTAATTAAATTTTTGAGCAAAAAGCAAAGATAGAGAGAGACACAGAGACAACAGAGAGAGAGAAATTGAGAGAGAGAGACACACACAGGAGGAAGAAAGACAAACACAATGAGAAAAAATAGATATATAGCCATCTCATCTCTTCTAATAACCACACACAACAACAAGACACGACAAAAATTTCCAAGAAAGTCATCGAAAATTTCAACCTTTATCAAAGTCATTTGTTCTTACAAAATTTCTAAAAGAACAAACAAAAAAAAAAAACAGCACCTACTCTCAATATGTTTAAATTTTCAAGTTAAGCTTTCAAAAAAAAAAAAAAAAAAGTAAGCACTCAATGCTACACAATATTAGCTGATTCCAAATATATGTAAATTCTCAATAACTTTTCAAAAGAAAACTACTAATTGTTATTTTTGTTCATATTATACCATAATAAAAAAATCAACATTCAATCAACACATTCCTACAACACTCGAAAAATATTCTTCAAAGTGTTTTATTGATCCATAAAATATCAAAGAAAGAAAGAAATAGACAGAGGAGACAGAGTGTTTAAAAGAAGGAAGATGTGATTACAACAAAATTGTACAAACTTATGGCCTAAAGAGAGACAAGTTCTAAGCTTAAAGCTTCGATTTGTCGCGTCTTGGGCGCTTGGGCATTGAGCTTGATCTTGATCTTGGCGGCTTATTGCTACTAATCCTTCCTTAGGGCACCTGAGCCCTTATGCACATAGTAGTAATGATCTTGCAGCTTGAAATTATAATGGAAACCACGTCCACACATGCGACAAACATATTTTTTGGGCTGATTGCACTCTTTGCGCATATGTCGTGTCAGTGTGCCCAAAACCTGATATTGTCGACCGCAAGTCTGGCATATATAGGGGGCCTCTGATTGTCCCGACGCCGACGTTTGCTTCATTTGCTGACGCTGCTGCTGCTGTTGATTGTTGTTGCTGGTGCTGCTGCTGTTGCTGCTGTTATTTCTAAAGAACAAGAACGACACAAGAGAGGGAGAGAGAGAGAGAGAACAGGCAGAGAAAACAAGGCTCAACACAAAAATTGCAAAAACTCCAAGTGAGAGGAGAGAGAGAAAAAGGAATTGAACTAGGCAATTTACCTGCGCAACAACGTCGAAGACGATGACGCCGCCGCCGTCGGCGTCGATATTGATGATGGGACCACCAATTTGCCTCGCTTACGCCTCAATGTGGCAGCAGCAGCAGATGATGATGATGATGATGGGGAGGAGGCGCTAGTTGCAGTAGATAAATTTGGGTACTGGTATGATGGTTTCTTTCTGGCTACTTTTCGACGCTGTTTGCTGCCACTAGAAACGCTTGCAATTTGTGGCATTAACATTAAAGCATCAGTGTCATTATCATCATCATCATGCTTATGCTCCTTTGCTTCCTCTTCTTCTTTCTCTTCTTTAAACACCACAACCTCGTCCTCCTCTTGGCTAGCACCACCAGAAACGGATGCAATTTGTGGCATTGATAGAAAAGCATCATGGCCAAAATTGTTCTCTTCCTCCTCCTCCTCATCATCTTCTTTAAAATAGAGAAAGAAAACATTTCCTTTGTTTTAGCACACGGCCTAAATAAACTAACTAACTAAACTGTGACTCTCAAAAAACGATCGAAACTAAACACAACAAGCAACAAGAGCTTTCAAGCCGAATTAGAAACTGACCTTTAACCATAATTATTTTGTATATCAATTCATTAACCATCAACCAACCAACATGAAACGTCTAGGCTAAGCCAAAGTCCTTTAACAACATTTTTTATCTCTTTAGAATTTATATAAAACTTTAATATTAATTTGAATTTTGCTTTATTTGTGTGTGCATTTTGTTTGTTTCTTTGTTTTTAGGCCCGAATCTTGTGTGTGTGAATGTAATGATCATTTAATTTAAAATTATAATGAAAGGCTCGTCCACACAAGTGACATTGAAATTGTTTTGGCTTTTGGCATTCGTGGCGTATATGACGCGCAAATGTGGCCATTGTTTGATAACGACGATAACAAGTCGAACAGCTAAACAATGTGGAGGAAGAGGAGGACGACGAGGAAGACATCGATTGCCTCATTGAATGAAGGCATCGTCGTCGGCGTTGACGTTGGCTTTGACCTTGTCTGTTGATGTTGTTCCCGCTTAGGGCAATTATTTAGGGCACACTATTTGGAGGAAAAAACTCCAGTTTGGAATCTTCATCATCATCATTATCATCTTGAATATTAACGAAAACAAAAAAGCAAAGAGAAACAGATAATCATATTGATAATGACTGTGACTAACTAATGCCTAACTCCTAATTTTAAACATTTCCTTCGACAAGTGCAAGTTGTAAGAAAATTATTGAGAAAGGTCAAGAAGAGAGCCCAAAAAAAATGGTAGGTGGGGGGGTTAAAACACATTTACCAACTACTAAATACAACTACATATAAGCTTAAAAACTATTGTAATAGAATTATTATAGAAAAGTATATATTAAGTTATGCCAAACACACAGACGCACACACACATACATATACATAGAAATTTTCTGCGACCTAACAACTATAAGCGAAAATATATGCCAAACAAAATGGCAAAATTTGCAATTATTACGTCTTTTTTTTCATTTTGGGGTAAAAACAAGGTCTCTTTTAATTGGGTCAAGGCCAACACATAAACCAAGGCACGCACAATACAAATTCAAACCACATAATTGTTGTGACTAATATTCGACAATAGAGAGAATAAAAGTATATAAACCCAAGAAGAAGTCACTAGAGGAGTCAGCAAAAAAAAAACAGAGTTTATAAATATTTCGAGACACCGCAAAGAGAATTGAACATAATTTTGCTACACCTCCTCTTTTCCCCTCTCTCTATTTTTCTTTGTATTTCTCCAATTATTTTAAAAACGTGTTTTTAATTGAGAAAAAAACAACACAAATTTCATTGTCACGAAAATTGCAATAACCAAACTAAACAAAAATACAGCAAACACAAAAGAACAAAAAGAGAAACAAAAAATCGCAGAGATATGATGAGCATGATTATTATAAATATTATTATTAGATGTATGTACATAATTTTTTTTCGGTTGTTCTTCCATATTGTTTGTCTCTCTCCTCTCTCACACCTTCTCTCTCTCTCAGTTCCCTATGCTCGCAACAATCTAATACAGCGAAGAGATAGCAGCAGCAGCCAGCAGAAGAAACAACCAAGCAACAAAATTTTTTAGCCGACCTTGAACTTGAACGAATCTTTCAGTGAGGTGATGATTAACAATTAAGAAAACGAAAAAAAAACAAGGGAGGAAGGGAGCGCAGATGGAAAGGGGGAGGATGGGTGGGAAGAATAGAAGAAGACAAAAACAACAATAAAAACAAAATGATGCTCTGATACTCTCTGATGCTCTTGTCGTCTGTCGTCTAGTCAAAGACTTCCAGGTAGGGGGGTTTTGGTCGGGGGGGTCTTTGAGGAGGAAAAAAGCTGGTACGACAGGTACAAAGCAAAAAAAAAGTTGTTTGAAAGTAACCAACATTATATGGATAAAAAAAAAAGACATACTAGTGTTGCTGCTTGTCTTTGAGTGGGGGGCGAGGTGAGCTGGGTTGGGGTTGGGGGAGGAATATATATTCTCCTTTGTCTTTGTGTATTGTTGTTGAAGAAGAAGTTGTTGTTTTTGGTTTGGTTTCTTTTTTTTTTGTTTTTGTAGTTATTGTTTTCTGTTGTTCGACTTAAGCAATGCGCGTCAAGCAAAATATATATATATATATGTATAAATTAAAGAAAACAAAATAAACAAATGGAAGAAAAGAAAAAAAAACCAACACAAATTTTATGTGTGCAGAATCTTAAACATTAAGGCCAACAGCAAAAGAGAGGGTATTTCCATTTCTCTCTTTTTTCTTCATTTACTTTTATTAAACACTATATAGCTTACCCTCCACAGACGATCAATCAAAGGACGACGACGACAACAATAACCAATCATCATCATCATCATCATCATCGTTCATTATCATCTTTGAAGCAGGATATCTCTTTTACTTTACCTTTTCCATTTCTGTTGAAACAAAATTGCTGAAATTTTCAACGATGATCATGATGATATATGGAGAGAGTAATGGAGTCGGTCGGGAGTGAAGGATAACAGGATAGGAGGTAGGAAAAGGTGATTTTTGGATGAAAAATGAACTCATAATATCGAGGAACAAATTGGATTTTGCATTCTTTATTCGAGTTCCTTTGCCCAACCGATACCGTTGGGTCAAAGCATACTTACCTGAGACACACACACACAGATCCTTGTTGTCCTTTGATTGCAAGAGTTGCCATACACACACACACACACACGCGCAAACATTTAACAAAAGCTGCAACTGTACCTCACCATTTTTAAAATGGCTACGAGCTTTATATGTGTGTGTTTATATATGCGGCGGCGGTGGTGTATATGATGGTGGGTGCTGGTGGTGGTGATTCCCTCTGATCCAGAGTTTGGCGGCATTCACAGTTGATCTCGTGCGAGCATCTTTGGTCTTTTTTTTTCATTCATCACATTTTTTTAACACTTTTTAAACTTTAAGATATTAAGTTGAAAGTAACGTAGACGAAACACCCGTTTAATATACCTCAACAGCAGTGCTCTCTCTCTCTCTCTTCAAAAGAATGCAAGAGAAAGAACATACTTTGCTATTTTTAGAATTTCTTTTGACTTTGCGAAGCGCGCGTCGCGTTTTAAAAAAGTTTCTTAACAACTAGCATGAAAAATACTTGTTTATACATAATTTACTCATCAAAACAGAAATAAACAATATAAATATAATACAAAAAAAAAAAAGTCCCGTCAACCAAAATAAAGCAAAATAATATATAAATGTATGTATAGGATAAATACATAATTTTTTATACTAATAATAATAATAATACAAAAAAGTAAAAGTAAAAGAAAATAGGATAGGTAGGATTTTCTTTTTCTTTTTTAATCTGCATGCGTATTCTTCTTGTTTGTATAGTAAAAAGAGTGTAGAAAGTAAAAAGATAGAGAGAGAGAAAACAATTAGCACGCCGCCAAAGGGCGAAAAGAAAACAGAAGACACAAATAATGAGAGTAAAATGATATTGTGTGTTGTGTGGATAGTATGTTTTGCGAGTGTGTATGTGTGTGAGAGAGGGTAAACTGTTTTAAGAATTGTAAGAATTTTTTTGGAAGAAATTTGAACTTTTTAAGCGCCTGTACTCCCCCCCTCTCTTCCCTCCTCCTTCACCCCATTCTCTTCAAATATTTCAAAAAGACACGCACACTGGGTAAAAGAACTAACAACAAAGCCAGCTTACACACAAAAGACACAGTTAAGTTAAGAGAGCAAGAGCGAGAAGAAGAGCGAGCGGGTGGGCGGGCGGTTGGGGCAAACGCAGAAGACATACACAACACGAACATACACGCACACCCATAGATTTTGAACACTCACTCTCTCGTTATAGAGAAATAAAACATAACTGCTTCAAACAAAATATTTAAAAACTAACTTAAAAGAAAAACATATGCGTTTTTATTTTTTTAGTGTTTCGCTCTGCTGTGTCTGTGTACATATATATGAAGTGTGTGTGTGTGTGTGAATGAGTAGGAGTATTTAATGAACAGTTATGATTATTCATGTGAGGTTAAGGAGGCAGAAAGAAACTTAGAGAGGAGCAGGAAAGCAAAGGCAAGAGAGCAAGAGCGAGTAATGTAGAATACTTAGAGATGGATATGGGTTGAGAAATGGAGATAATGTATGGAGAGAAAAATGTTAATAAAGAAATTAAACAAAATGTTTCTTTTTTTTAACCCAAATGCGGCGTAACAAATCATACATAGATATGAGAAAAAGGAAATGTCAAAAACATGAGTAATGAATTTGTGTGGTTAAGGTTAATAATATAATAATAATAAATATGTAAAATATTTCGTCTATAATGTGATTTGTGGTTGGGTGTGTGAGTGAGGGGTTGTTTTTTTTTTTTTTATGTTTAGTTGGTGTTAAAAAAAATTTCGATAGGTTTTAATATATTAAACATATCATATTCTCATATATACACAACAAAAATACTAAATAAAAAAAAAATAAATATATAGTTTTTTATTTTTTTTGTTTTGGTTTTAGTGTTTTGGTTAAATCATAATATGTAATAATCAGAATGATAATAATAATAATTAGGTAAGTAAATACTTTCAACTTGCACAAAAATTAATTGTTAAATTCCTAAATGTCCTAATACTCTTTTATCATGTTCATGTTTAGTTTTGTAAAGTTAATTCCCTTTTCGACAAATAATAATAATTACTTTGTTCTTTCTTGTTGCTTGTTTTTTCTTTTCTTTGTATAATTTCGATCGTTTAAGAGTTTGTTTTTTTTTTTTTTGTGTTAAGAGCACGACGTATTTTCATTTTTTCTTTTTTTTTGTAAATAAAATTAAAAATTTTTGTTAAAGGATATTTTTAAAAATGGAAAATTAAAGTTATGTTTTGTGATTTTCTTAGAAATTTTTGTTTTGGCCTTTTGTCGTGCTCGCTGCGATCTTTTCATATTCTTGACCTAAGCTAATCTTTTCTATTTGATCTTTTTCATTTGTCTTTTTTTCTTCTGATATATATATATTTGTTTTTTTTTTTTTTTGGTAGTATAAGTAATATAATTTTAAACAAAAACTCACCTTGAGGATCCCGCTGCTGTGCATCCTGTGCGGCCATTAGTCCAATATCATCCTGAGATCTGTCATGTTGCCAGGCTCCATAATCTATAAGTGAAACAATTTTAGTAAACATTTAAAATTTTCGTAATTTAAAGGAGACATACTTTGACTAGATCCTTCGCCACCCTGACTGGTGCCGGCCGTTTGGTCCAGCTCTTCCATGGTCATATCATCCTCATCCATTGTCAAATCCTCAACATTCTCATCGTGGGCATCGTCATCGTATTCGGCTTTAGGTTCAATTACCATTTCAGATCCCACCGATGAGACGCTATTATCGTTTTTATTCTTATTCTGTTTGTGATTTGCTGCTGCCGAGGATGCTGATGAGGATTTGTTGCTACTTTCAATGACATTGGCCAACTGTTTAACGACCACACCAGTGTGACTAGCACCAGTTGAAGCCGCCGCATCAGATTCATGATCTTCCACGTTAACGCCTTGGGCGCCGCCTTGTTGTACATTCTCGGTATTGATGGCATCGCTGGTTTCTGTTGTTGCTGCTGTCGCTCCACCCACTGCTGCAGTTGCTGTCGATGTTAGTTTAGCGCTTTCAGTCTTTTTGGTTAAATTGGTGCTGGTCAATGGCTGGTTAGCAGCAGCGGCGGCGGCAGGAGACGCATTGGTGCTAGCCAATTGGGTGCTGACCAAAGCAGAGACGGCTAGGCCGGCGCTTGTCTGTTGGAGGAGTGACTGATTGGAGGCGGCGGCTTGTTGCAACACTGACGAATTGGAATTATCATGGACATCTAAAATGAAATTCAAAAAAATATGTAAATAAGCATAAGCTGCATCGTCAAGGAATATTCAAAATATATTTACCATTCTCCATGCTGCGACGTCTGACTTTTCGACGACGACGCGACGGACTCGATGAGCCCTCGCGTGAACCGGAAATATCTGCACTGGCATCCAGTCCGGCACCTGCTCCCGCAGTGGCCAAACGTGCACGCTTAGTTTGCTCCAAGGTATACGCTCCACTCAATTTGCCACCGCGATGATGTTGCTGAGTGGCCTCTGGCTTTGGCTGGGATGCAGCCGATGAGCCGCCAGTACGATTATCGGATAGACCTTTAATCTGCAGCGATTCGGCAGCCTTGAGCAAAGCGGCCAATTGATCTTGCGAGATATTTACTTCGCCACGATACATATAATCCATCATGGCTCGCAGTTCTTGATATTTGACATCCTTGAGTATAAATATGGGATGCTTGTCGTACTGTTCTTGGAGTAGGGTCTATAATACAAGCAAAAAAAAAAGATTAAACGAAATTCATATATTAGACCAATAATGAGTTAAATTACCGCAAAGTAGGGACTGCATGCTGATAGCACCACCTTGTGGGCCTTGAGAAACTTTCCTTCGGCGGCTAGCGTACAATCGACTAGAGTCTCATTCTCCAGCAGTGTATCGAATACACTAATCAGCGTGCTCTGATGGTTATTCCAGCGCAAACAAAATTGCTGATCATCATCCATATTGAAGCCTTTTATAGAAAAGGGGGATGCTGCTAATGATGATGATGATGTTGGCGGATGGGTGTGGGTGGTGGGTCGTAGGGGTTAGTTAACCCACTTTGGGTGGACCCTTTGTCGGGTTGTGCTCTCTCTCCCTCGAATTAGGTATTTATTTATGGCGGGTGCAGCTCTGTGATATTAAACTTAAATAAAAACGTTTTCTCCAACCCCAAAAACGAAGCGCGGCTTTTCCAAATGCTTTTTGTAGTTTTTTGCTTTCCAAGTTCTTTAGTCAATTAAGCTGCAAATAGTAAAAAGACCAAAATTGTGATTAGTTTTTTTTTTTTGTTTTGTTTTACTTAATAGATTATTATTTTTTGTTCTTCTACACCTTCTCATAATGCAAGCGACTCAAGGTCAAGTTCAACCAACCAACAACAATAATAATAATAACAACAACCACACTTACTGACTATCTCTTTTGCACTCACATATACATATATAGTTCAAACAGAAAGCAAAAACAACAAAAATTGTTAAAGCAAGATTATTGTTGGTTTTTGTTGTACTTTTGATATATGCAAAAAAAGAAAGAAAATAAATTTGTGTTATAAAGCGCCCTCTATGAAGCCCCTAAAAACTGCATTTTTTCGTTGTTCAACTTTGCTCTTTTTGAAAACTCATTCTCTCTCCCACTCTCTCTCTCTCTGTCAGTTAGTCTCTCTGTGTCGTTTGACACTCGCTCTCTCTCTAACGGTTTCGTCATGGCGGAGATCGATGAAAACCGATAAAACGACGAAGATGACAAAGACGACTTCGTAACAACAACGACGGCGACGACGAAACAACATAAAAAAGAGGGGAAGTTTTGCTTCTGCCTGTACATACAAAATGTCTCGATGGATGGAAAATTTCACAAGTTTTATGATTTTCAATTTCCCCCCAACACATACACACAAAAACACAGACAACATTTGGCCTCAGAAACCAAACTGATAATTTTTAAAGTTGGAAGTGTGGAGCAATCGCCTCCCTCGACTCTCGCTGTCGTTGTTTAAAAATAGAACATTTTTTCATTAGAAGTGAGACACACACACACACAAACACCCAAGCCATACATATGTATGTATGTATATATTGCATGTGATGTATGTACAACACATAATATAGATATGGGGGTCCGGTCCGTCAGTGTTTCCCTTTCCCCCCCGCAAAACAAACGCATCAGCAACGCCAACAACAAAACACATAATATCAATAGCAATTTCACCATGTTTTTCAACATCCAAGTATGTAATTTTTTTTTTTCGTTTTAACTTTTCCTTTGCTTTTCCACTTACTTATGAAAATGATTTCGTTGCAAAAAGGTTTTTGTGTAGCGTTTTTTCCGTTTAGTTATGTATGTATTGTATAGAAGTGTGTGTGTGTGCACGTATGTATGTAACTTAGTAGTTGTGGTGGGCCAGCAAACCGCACGCGCTGCCGCACAACAACGCACGAAAATCAAACAAAAGCTCCAAGCGCACGAAAGCAACTGAACGACGCAAAATTTTTCAACTACTGAGCGACAGTTTACAGTTTTTCGTTTTTCTCTGCCGCCGCTTCTGCGGCTGCGACGCGTTCACTCGCTCGGTTTGGCTCTCTTGCTCGCTCGCTCTCTTTCTCTCTCTCCTTTTTCAGTTAAACGAAGTTGCTGCTGCTGCTTGTTATGCGAGAGAGGGATAGGAATAGAGAAAAAGAGGGAGACAGAGAGCGAGAGAGAGAGCAGTGCATTAAGCATATTCTATGCACGAAAGAGTGAGCGTGTTAGCATTATACATTTTGGGGGGGCACGTTATGAGACTGCCAGAAAGCGGCAAAGAGAGAGGCAGGTAGCAAAAAGAAAAAAAAAACCCAACTGAGGACCGTGCAAAACTTCGAGCAAGTCGAAGTTGGAATACCCTTAAGCATTTTCCTTTTAATCGATCAGTTATGGCGTACCACCGACCCGGTACCAGCAAAAGGGCTGCAAGTATTGGCAGATCACATGCATATAATCTGAATGTCCTGAGAAATGACATTGCCATTTTTACAAATGTCAGATTGGTGGACAATTGACCGATGATCATAAATTATATATATTTTACGCCTTTAAGCGCGTATTTACCTGCGCGTTCGTATGTTGCAAACGTTACATTAAAATCAATATACTCTCTTTGACGGTGTATTGCAGCAAAAAGGAGCCAGACTGCAGCAATCGTGTCAAAAGAGCAGAGCAAATATAACGGGAACATATACACACGCACAGGTTTTATCTCACAAAAATGATGGGAGCCCCATCTGCGGCGACGTTGGCCTCGGTAAAATGCATTTTCATTTTGTGCAGCATAAAAACTCGTCACAAAATAAGCAGCTGCTGTACTCCATCTAACTGAAAGGCACACAAACAATAGAGATAGCAACACATTTTGCGGTGGCGGTGGCGTTGGCAAATGACGCACTCCCTTTTTGTTCAAGGCAAAACATTCTCATTCGATCAATATAATGGCGAAAATTCATACATACACACGCATACAAACACACTCACTCTTATGCTGCTTCTACTTTAGGGAGAAATAGTCTCCGCCACCCACCACAGCAGCAGCACTAAATGTGGTACCGTTAGTTGGGTTAGTGAGGGATCAGTTTTTCTAGTATACACACACCGAAAAACCAAGGTGCAAGGCATGCGCAATAGCGTCGCGCCATATGTTTTTCCCATAGTTGTTGCTAGGGCACGAAAACTCTCATCGTCATCATCATTTTAGCACGCACCAGCGAGAGAAAGAGCATGAGAGAGTGGAGAGGGAGAGAGCAGAGCAGAATAAGTAAAGTTGTCGTTGTGTATGTAGGTATAAATAACGGAAAGGGAGGAAAAATAGTAGGTAAACAAAAACAACAACGGGAAAGGGACGAAAAAGGATCTCTCTCGCTCTTTGCACATTGCAAGGTTTTATTTTTGCGCAGATGGTGGAGGATTATTATTATGATGGGATCCTTTTTCCTACGCAATGGCGTCGTTCGCCTTGGTCGGTCGGTCGGTCTGTATGTCTGTCTGTCTGTCGTTGTGAGTTTTGTTTGTTCTGGGTCGGAAAAAGTACAGTTGGACCCCTAAAAGAAAATATTTTATATAAAGCGAATTTATTGTGAGCGAGAGATTTGGAGCCGGATGTTTTTGATGGGGAGGGCGGCGGCGGGCAGCTGCAGAGATGAGATGAGGGGAAATGACGAATGTGTTGAGGTCTACTATCAAACCATGTCCAAAATACACCAAAAACAAATACATACAAAACCTAAGCAATGTATGCAATGATGTGTGTGTGGAGCATTGTTAGCGAAAATCTCAATTTGTAGGTTTTAATCTGGGCATCTCGATGAAAAACAGAGCATTTTGTTTGTGTTTAGAAAAATTCTGTCATTGATATTTCGAGGCCCTTAAATATAATCGGAAGAATGTGTTGAGGTCTACTATCAAACCATGTCCAAAAGCGTTGGAACACTGTTAGCGAAAATCTCAACTTTTTGGGTTTAATCTAGGCATCTCGATTAAAAGACACAGTTTATATAAAAGCATACTCTGTCATTGTAAACACGAGAGGCCTTAATTAGGCTTAAACTGTAAAGAGATCTACTATCAAACTTTGCACTTTGTTTCATTCTTTTCATGCAATGTTAGCGAAAAACTCTTTTTTTGCTTATTCTAGGCACATCCGGTACTAACATATGAAATAATACAATTCAAATGCTTTATAATTAGAGTGCCACATTTGGAGAGATAAAAAAAAAAGAAACAATAAAAAAAAAGGGATAAGTCCAAGCACGCGCCAGCCAGACTCAAAACGTGTCGTCCATTAAAAATAAAGGGGGAGAGAAGCAACCCCTAATCTAACATGAAAATCAACCCTTAAATTAAAGAGGTGCCAGAATACGATCCCCCTCCTTCCCTATATACAACATATAGATAAATTTTGGATCATCATCATCATCTGTTGTCCTTTTTCACAGGAAGTTGGAGACATTTGCAAAGCGCGCGTAACTGAGAGAGAGAGAGAGAGAGGGAGAAAAATGCGAGAGAGATCTCTGGTCGGCGGGGGGGTCTTTTCTTTGTCGAGTGAAAATTCTCGTTTCTCGTTTTTCTGTTCTGGTTCTGAAAAAGTCAAAAGAAAAACCGGTTTCCGCGCACAAAAATACAAAAAGAACTGTGCCATTTCATACACAATATTCTTCGCCCTGTTTATGTGGTTAACAGACTCTATGTGTGTGTGTGTGTGTGTGTCTATGTGTGTTGGCAGAAAAACCAGTTTACAATACAAAATGCCAGAAAAATTGCCAAAGAACAAACAAATTTAAAATGGAAATAACTGAAAGACTGAAAGAAAGAGGAGTCTGAAACAATAATAAAAAAAAAGTCCCCCGCCACATTTGCATAAAGTGGAATTTTATCTCACAGATACAAATGACTGGGCGGGCTGGCCCCTGTGCTGCTGCAGCATGGTGGCGGAGAATCTGAAGCAAACTCAGAATCTGTGAATTTGTATATATTTACGACGTAAAAATAAACGCCACTCCGACCGATGATGCTGGGCTGAAACTGCTAAAACTGAACTGGCTGCTGGCAGTGACTTTCAATAATTTTATTTCTGAAAACCAACAACAACAACAACCCCTCAGACAGAGTCTCTAAAGAGCCCCAAAGAAATCACCGTCGTCGTCGTCGTCGTCGTCGCCATGGACGTGTTGTACGGTGTATGTAGGCGTCTGTCGCTCATTTATTTAAATTTTACACCCTTTTTTTTTGCGGGAAGTGGAAGGGAACGAGCATATTTGCTAGACGGCAAGCAATGTCAAAATGGAAAATCCAAATTTAATCGAAAACACGATCACCACGTGAAAAATACTATAACAAACCCAGAGACCTTGAATTGAAGTCGACCTTAGACTATCGATAGAAAAATTAATTTGTTAAGTTGTCGTTTTTCATTTGTCATTTGTACTAATTAACCTCCATGTGGTTACTAAAAGGGCCAAGATGTTGGCTATAAGGGCGAATATACTCTTCTTCTCTTTTGTAGCCCTCCATGTTTTTATGTGTTTTTTCTCTATTTGATCTCCTGACAATTCTGGCTTCTAGACTAAGTACACCCTTAATAATATATTTTTTTGGTTTTTAGAGGTATGTAAAATTCGTTGTTTTCCTATATCGTTTGTACGTACATATTTCCTTTTTTGCCTTGGTTGTTGTTGTTTTGTTTCGAACAGAAAATATGTCGTTAGTGCCGATAAAGGCAGCGAAAACTTGTTTTTCTCGAAAAAGCAATACTTTAAGTGAATGTGAAGGGCCTATTGAGAAAAAGAGCAAGTATGTGGTGTGTGTCTGTGTGTGAAGGAATGAAGAGAATGGAAGAAAACGTAGGGCAACAAGAAAACTTGGCAATAATTTGACGATGATTCGATCGAAATTACTATCCCATTTTGTGTTGTTGGGATAATTATGTTCAATTGCTTCAACTTGTCGCACTCGAAGAAACCCTTCACAAAACACACACTTTTACTTAGGGAGAAAGTGAATTACCAAAAAAAAAAACAGAAATTAATCAACAAAATAAAAAAGTTCAACGAACTTTTTGGCCAATGGGCTGGCTAGCTGATTTTTTTTTTTTTTTTGTTTTTTGCGAAGAAACTAACAAAAAGCAGCCAACGATAACGTCGTTTATTATTGTTTACTATAATAATAACAAAAATAATATAGTTAAATATATATACACCTTTGTGCGTGAGAGTTTATGCCTGGGTGTGTGTGAGTGTGAGAGAGTGTGTGTGTGTAGGTCAGTAAAAATAATAATACATAAATTTGCAAGGTTAAAAAAAGACTCGAACAAAATTCGGCATTTCAGCGCCGTTGCTTTTGCTGTCTGTGCACTTGTTGCTGCTGCGCAAAAAAAGCTTTGAGCTTTCTTATTATTATTATTATTAGTATTATTATTATTATAGACTCTTCTTTCTGTTTTGTTATTCTGCACATGTGCGTAAAATGTAAACAAATTGCAGCCAAAATGGAAAGGAAAGGAAAAAGCAATTTTAAAATGAAATTTGGCAACATAGCGAAACGAAACAGAGGCGCGCCATTGCGACAAAACAGCAGCAGCAGAAGTATGCAAACTCATATAAATGAATGTCTCCATCTCACTCACTGGCTCACTCTCCCTCTCTCTTTCTATCACTCTTCACAATGTATGTTTGTATGTGAAAAATGAAAATGTAAACGTGTCTGTATGTACGAAAAGAAGAAGCAGAAACAGAATTGGAAACAAAAATATGTGGTTGTGGGCTAGCTAGCAGCTACTAGCTAGGCTAGGGTGAGTTGATAGAGAGAGAGAGAGCCCCAAATGTGTGAGAGAGAAAATTTCACGCTCCTGCGTGTGTGTGTGTGTGTACTGCTCGAGCAAACATAAAAACGAAAAGCGCCAACCCGAAGCCAAAGTGAGAGGGAGTAGGTACAAAAATTAAAGATGTATGTACATATGTACATATATATCCGTGCATACATACATATACATATGTACATATATATGTATGTATAATATGTGGAAGGAAAAAATCAACTCGCTCTCTTTTTTTTTATGTGTACGACTCGCTAGAGGGGGAAAATCAAAATGGCGGCCTACGACATAGTGAAAACGTGATTCAATTTTCGTTGAAAGATTTAACTTTTTTTGTTTTATTTAACTTGCCCTGCAAACCCTTGAAATGTGGGTGACTCCCCCTCTCTTATCCACCAACTAGCAACAATTTACTTGTTAATTAGAGGGAAAAAAGCTTATGTAATGCAAGCTTGCTCTCTCTATCTCTCTTTCTCTCTCAGGGACTTTTCAACTGCAACACTTGACCTCATTTGCATGGGAAAGTAGTATGAAAATTGCTGGTCATTTTAGTTAGAAAAATGCATTCACACACACACATATACACCAACACCACTTATGCACGCAGCCTTTGAAATGAAAGCTTTCCGTCAGCTTTTTGTGGGAAAAATCAATATGAAAGTGGGAAAAAATTGTTCCGATTAAAACGCACACACACATATATATATACATATATGTATATAAACTGTCATAAATTAGAAAGTACAGTTCTTTTTATGCAAAATGTTTTAATGTTTCATCAAAATTTTTTAAAATACATTTTTATTTCTTCATTTTATACACACCGAAATAGATCACAGGCAAAAATGTAGTCGTCGTCGTCGAAATTTTTTTGATATCTCTCGATTTTTCTTCCAAAAATATTCTGTATTTTACACACACAAACACATAGTAACAACACCAAGTAACGCGCGAGCCACAATAAAAATTTAATTTATTTTTATTAAAAATTGTTTTTCTTGTATGTGTATGTAGTATGCATAGACTTTGCTGCTGCGGAGTAGCAGCGCGCGTAGCGGAGCCAATGAAGAGAAAATGACGACTGAGCAAAATGGAGAGCGCAAAATTTTTTGTTGTTTTTTTTTGTTTTTCTTCTACACTCCAACCCAGCACACAAATAATGAAACATTAAAAACCCCAGCAAACATTTTGGGGGTTGCTCTTTTCTATCCTAAAGTATTGGTGGTGCGAGAGGGAAAGTTAGATATTTCAATATGTGCGACAGAGTGAGAGCTGTGCCTATGAACGCTACTGATTTATGAATCAAGAAACAGGACCATATCAGAGTTGCAATACCGATATGGTTTAGGTACATACATACATACATATGTACATACATATATATGTATTTATCCAATTATTATATGAGAAATATTTCTTTTATAGAGAAACGACGAAGGACGGCGTTTACAAGTGAGTTGACGTTGCCTTCTTTATGGTCCCCCTTGCGCCACCATAACAATGAGCACATTCAAAATAGAAGAGTGGGGGGACAAAAATGTATGCTTGATAAAAAAAATTCTAACAAAATCAGAAAGCTTTCGAGCAGCAACAATAACCTTAATTAGTAAGTTGATAATTTCTGGCAACTCTACTTACATACATACATACATGTGTATGTACGTATGCTCTAGCAGGAGGAGTTTAGAAACATCAAAATTACCGTTGCTCTCTCTCTCTGTCTTACATTCTAGCTTCTCTGTCACCGTTCTTCCTTTGTGTGTGTGTGTGTGCCTTGCATTTTGCTAATTGCAAATTGTATTTTGTGCATATATGTTTGTATGTATGTACATATGAATGTATGTACTGCTTTTTAGTATTTGTTTTATTTTTTCCCCTCGTTTTCATGATCGTGTGTTTTATTTTAAGGTTCCAGACAAATGACTTCATAGATATTTTATATAACAACAATAATAATTATGCTTGTAGCTTAAAACCCGAATATTTAACGGTGATTTTTATCATTTAACACTCTCATGCGAAATTCTAAACATACTAATTTTATAAAACTTAGAAGGAAAACATGAAATTGTTTATTAATATGTACATGTATGAATGTATGAACATATGTACATACATATGTATGTACGTACATATGTATGTACATAGGTTTGTGCA
Source organism: Drosophila willistoni (assembly GCF_018902025.1). Classification (NCBI taxonomy): domain Eukaryota; kingdom Metazoa; phylum Arthropoda; class Insecta; order Diptera; family Drosophilidae; genus Drosophila; species Drosophila willistoni. The sequence goes on along the minus strand of NW_025814049.1, from coordinate 1,103,228 downwards.
TAGGTGGCAATAAGCCCTTTGGGCTAATAGTTAAAATCTCGAAAAGGGTGGGTAGAAAGGCAATTATTGTTTGATTCTTTTTAAGATCATGAAGCAGTTACAACATTTTCATTTTTCTCTTATACATGCATACATACATACATACATAAGTATGTACATATTTACATGGGTTATCAACTAGATACTGAAATGTTGTATATTTCTTTATTACATATAATACATGTCGTTTCGTCTCACCTGTAGGGAAATTATCATCATCATCATCATTATCGTCATCATAACAGCAACTCGGTCACGTAGAACCTTTTTTTTTGTTTTGCATTTGCCACACAGACACATATACACGAACGCAACACTTAAACACAGCACTGACAAATGTAATTAAAATAATTTATATTTTATGCACTTTACACATTTCGCTCAGGGTTTTTTTTTCTTTTTATTTTTTTTTTTGCTGTGTGGTATGACTTTTTATCCACTTTGTTTGGTTATAGTTCGTTTTGTTGCACTTTCAAATTAGTTACTTAGTTAGCTTGAGGGTGGTAGAGGGCGGACAGGCGATGTGTGATGTGAGCGGAGGAGTCTTTTGAAAAATCAAAGCTTAGGCATCAGCCGAAGTAACAAAATGATTTTGAATTCCTATTCCTGAGAGTTGCCGTTTGTTACTGATCGTGTGAAAAGAATCAAGAAAAAAGTTGGAAAAAGCACACGAACACACACACATACACACACAGCTAGAACAAGCGAGTGTCAGTGAGAGAGAGACAGTGAGCGAAAGAGAGCATTGAGGCGACATAGTTGATTGGGTTTTTGGCAAAAAAGCAGCAAACGGAGAGCGAAAACATGATGATGATGATGATGATGTGGATGAAGATGGTTGCAGCGGGAAGGTAGGGGGTGGAAAAAAGGTTGCTGAGTGATGGTTATCGTTTGTTGTTAGTGGAGGAAGGAAGTACTGCTAAATGAAAAAGTAAAGAAAATTTTTGTAGCTTTTTTGCGCGAATGTGAGTAAGCGTACATGCACATTCATATTTACGTATGTACATACATATGTACATCTGTACATCTGAAATATGTACAAACAAAATGTGTAAATAATATGCGTGTATATATGTATGTATGTACATATGTAAGAATGTATAAGGTCATAAAACCCCAAAAAAATGATGTTATTTATATAAAAAACTAATGAACGTTAAAGTTAAGTTTGTATAATTGTTTACAAATTTATTGCATACAGCCAATTTGCATTATTTTCATTTAATAACTTACAAACTTGTATTCAAAGTGTTTCATCATCTTCATTGTTTATTATTATTAATCATTATTAATCCACAAATTATTCGTTTAATCATTTACTTAAAACTTTCTTCTTGTTTGTATTATTTCCGAAAGTGATCCTTTCGTCTGGATCTACTTAATTTTCCTCTAGTTATTTGGCCTGAAACTTTGCAAAAGGTAAAAATCTATGAACTTTTTCCTCTTATCATTAAAATCAAAAGTCTATCAAATGTAGATCTCCAATTGGATTGATTGATACTTAAAGTAATTAGCAGAGTCGTTCCTAATGCATTACTTTAATAATGCATTGGTCCTTTCAAAAATATTTCTAATGAAATTTTTTTTATTGGCATTAAAGTAAAGTAAAGTAAGTAATGAAAACTGTTGCCATTAGCATTGAAAATGCAAAGTAATGAGAGATTTTCGTCGGTATTCAATAATGCTAATAAAATTGCAACATCTAAGCTTATTTTATTGCTAATGAAATTGTGTTTTCATTGGCATTATAATTACAAAAAATTGCAAATCAAGAAAAATTACAATACTAATGAAAAAGTAATGCTAATGCTTAAACGCACAACTCTGGTAATTAGGTAATTTTTTTTATAAGGCAATTAGATAGTTAAATAATTGTAACAAAACCTATAGATCTGTTTTAATTTAGTTAAATTAGATGACTATATTATATAGCCATTATCAGTGGTGGATCTAGCTGATAATTGTGGTGGGGAATATTGGACTAAAATCGGAAATTAAAATTTAAACACTTTTACAGATAAAATCATAATTTTGGGTTAAAAAATGCTAAGGTATGTTAACTCACTTCTTCTTGATGTCAATTTGTTACCTATAAGTTGGGAAAGGGTATATCAACTTCGGCACTATTCAAATTAGACCCATTCTCTCTGTATATATTTGTTGTATTTAAGTCAACTTTCATTCTAGTAACAAAGAATCTCTAAAATTAATTCAATTCTCCCATTTTCCTATGTATGTATTATGTATGTTTGTTGCTGGTTGACTGCTTAAAAGTTGGTGTATAAATTTAAAATGACTTGAAATCTCGCACAAAGTTGCCAATTTTAAATTTAAATACATTTTGTTCGTTAATCATAGAACATCATTTCCACCTTCTAAGCTTATTTTTCGTTAGATATGCAAATTATAGACCCAATAATAGACCGTAAAAGTCAAAATCCATTTGTGTCTTTTAATTTGCATAAGTTTTTCCTAAAGAAACTTTAACTCAATAGAATCCCAAACAACATTATCATCATCATCATTATCGAAAAGTTGTGATTGGAAAAGATTGTCATTTAAGCCATAACTCACTATTTTACATACAAATATTTACATAATGTACATATATACATACATACATTATGATGGTATCTTCAGATAATAAATATTTAGCAAAACAATTAAAATTCCACAAAATAAGTAGATAGATGGAGAGAGAGAGAGAGAGAAGAAATGATAGAATGTCAAATAAGAGAGAGAGAGAGAGAGATGGTTAAAGAGGAAGACAAGGTAAGGTGTCAAGGTAAAAATAAAAAAGTTGAAGTTTTAATTTTTCTCATTTTTTTCTGCTACTTTCTAATGGAATGTCTAATAAGCAAATATACATATACATACATATATACCTTGTCTATATAAATCTTTCTCCCCCCGCCCCCATTTTTTTTTCTTCATAATTGTTGTTGTTGCTGTTCAAAAACAATTGCCAAACTTGATTTTGATGCTTCAAAAAAAAAGAAAAAAAAAACAGATTTATAAAAAAACTGAGAGAAAAAAAAATTAAAAATAAATGATTACTTGTTTAACAACAAGAAGAAAAAACCCAAAAAAAAAAGAAATAATCATAATTGTGAACAACAACTAAAAAAACCGCAACAACAACAACTACAATAAGTCTCTGCCAGCGTCTGAAGCGTCGCTGCCGCCCGCGCTGCGCTCAAAGAAATTAACAACAATAAAATAAAATAAAATACAACAACAACAACAAAATGTTGAAAATGACGATGAAAATATTCGCTAAAAAAAGCAGAACAAGAGTCCCAAAACTCGTTTTTGGCATTGGCATATTGGGAAGGGGTTTCGGTTGCCTTTGGTATTTTTTTTTTTCCCCATTTTTTTTGTTGGTTCTTTGGTCCGACGTCTGTCGTCTTCTTCTTCTTCTTCGTCTACCCCTCATCGTCTTGACTGGAAGCAAAGTGAAAATTTATATGCCACACCTTGGAGAGCATTTTTTTTTTTTTTTTGGAGAAGTGATCTCAACACAAAGATTTCACTGAAATAAAAACAAATACAAACACACACACGCACACACACATATGCAAACTCGAAAAAAATGAGTCAATTAAAGTTGGAAATCCACCTTCCAGCCACGTTGAAAAATGCTGCTCATAACCAAGATCGGTTTTGGGTTTTTGTTTTCGCATTGATATTTGGGTTAACTTTATTTTTGGATTATGTGTGAGGAAAATTTCAGAAATTATCTTTAAGAATTCGAGACTAGATGATTGGGATTTTGGGAGCAACATTTTGGTTTGGAAAATTTATCCAAGTTTTTTTTTAAGAAGCCAAGTCCAGATGAAAAGAATTCAAAGGAGAAAAGCATTCTAACTGAGAAAATTTGTTTTTTGTTAGGAATATTTAGATTTTTTTTAATGTAAATTTTAGAGTTACATGGAGTGGATCTTTTGGCTCCCATGGCTCTTTATCGACAGAGGCTGGGCAGAGAAAAATGATGATTAATTATTATAAGTTTATGTTTATCTAATAAAACAAATTTGTTGTTAACTTATGAACATATCTTCGGTTAAGACAGTTTTTTTTTTAGGGAAATGTGTGATCAACAACGGTTTTATTTTGATGTTCTCTCTTTGAATATTAAAGTTTGGGAAAATATCTTCCTTTCAAAATTACATTTTATATTTCAAACTGGTAAAAGATTTCACCTCAATGATAGATTTCTTCGCCACAATTTCCAATTTCTTCCTCCTTAACTTCCAATTTCCTTCCCAAACCTTTTATTCAGATTACAGAAACTATTAAAACTTGTCATAAGTTTTGAAATTTCTATAATAATACCATATGCTGAAGAGTTTCTACTACAAAACTATATCCAAAACTAAAATATTGAAAAATTACAGTGGAGTATTCCCAGTTTAAAAATAAAACTTGGTCTCCAAAAGAAACCTATGTATTAATATATAGTCATAGGTTTGTTTTGGAGACCAAGTTTTATCTTTAAGCTGGGAATATTCCGCTGCAATTTTTCAATATTTTAGTTAATATTATTAATATAGATCGCACTTAGCCGGCTCGAGGTCAATCTTACAAAAGAAGATTATTTCAAAGGCAACACACAAAAGGTGAGCAGGTTGTCTGTATAGCTATTTAAAGAACTACCAAGTTCTATCATCAGCAGACTTTGCTAAAGAATTCCAGAATTGCAATAGCCATACCATGTCTTCAACGCTAAAACTAGTTGGGAATTGCAGTGTAACTAAATGAAGCGAAAAAAGTTGGCGAAGCCTACAATACCGTGTTGCCTTTGAAATAATCTTCTTTTGTAAGATTAACCTCAAGCTGGCTAAGTTCGATTTAAATTTCAATAGATCGTAATCTAACCACATATTATTAATATAGTTTTAATAGTCAAGCCATGACTAAAAAGTTAAAACACGTTTTTTTTTTAATAAGGGATAACTATGGCTAATAAATTTTCTAAAACAAACTTTTCTTAAGGGTAAATCAATAGATCAAAAACATATTTTTGGACAACTGGGATCAGTTTTAACTCTTTTTGACCCATGTTTTCCCCAAAAAAATCTACCACTTTTCCAATATTCAAATTATCGAAATTCGTCATTACTTTTAAACTTTTCAAGATATAGAAGTATCCTATCCGAAAGTGAGAACAGAGCCTACTATAAGAAAATATGAAATTGTTCGTGGAATATTGGAACCCAAAAGAAACCTATGAATGTATTAATATAGTCTTAATAGTCAAGGCATGACTAAAAAGCTAAAATATGTTGAGATCTCTTTTTTTCCACAAGCAAGATGAAAACTTGTTTCAAAACTATATTTATTTTCTATAATTCGTAAAATTAACTATTAAAGTTAAATTTAAAGTTGGTTAAAAGTTGAAGGTGTCTCTGCAACGTTAAAGTGGGTAAGTGGAATATTCCTCTTTAGAGACAACAACAGCAACCCAAAAGAAACCTATTGATATACATATTAAATCCATGACTAAAACTCTAAAATAATTTATTTTTTTCCATGTTCCTTGACATAGACGAGACAAAAGAAAACCCGCCAAATGAAATGGTTCAAATTGATGATCCTTGAATAAAGAGTCCTTATTCCTTGCTGAATGAGGGGAAAATTCTGTGTATCTACATACATACACACATATACAAATGTATGTATTGGTTTGTAGAAGCAAACTGAAGATTTACCTGCTATTACTGGCTCACAGCTGTTCCATAAAAATTCCTGCTCTTGGTCGTAATGCTTTCTCTCTCTCTCTCTCCCTTGCGCTCTTTTGTGTTAATTTTAGCAACAGAAATTGCACAAGGAAAAGAGCAACAACAAAATACCCAATGTATGTTTTATTTCTATAAAACAACAACAAGAAAAACCTCATTTACATGCACAAGAAAAACGGAAACAGAAGCTTCGAGGAAACATCGACAGTCTCTATACCCTTTCCTTGTTGTGGGCGATCATTGCTATACATAAGAGAAGGACTTATAACATAATGTCAAAGCAAATAGTAGTCTAAGATCAGACTAAGATAAGACTTGAAGTCAACAATTTCCTAACCAAACTCTGATTTTCTATCCAACTCGGATTTTTGGGGGTGGAAATTAGCCCTTTTCCCCCTGTAGATCCGCCACTGATATTATGTAAGTTTAAAGTTTGAGACATTAAAGCTCAACGAAAGGACCTTTCATGTAAATGCTCACAAGACAGGATATGCCTTCCAAGACAGGAAACGATCAGAAAAAATTGCGTCAAACAGATTCGATCTCTCTGTAAGTTATAGTTATTAACGATTAATAACAATTTAGTTAAACAATCAAAAAATGTACATAAATTCTACTTATCTGATCAACTGATATCAGCTTCTGGCCAAGTTAAATGTAACCCATTAGATAGAAGAGTATAGAAAATTGAAAAGAAAACGAAGCAACGAAGGAAGCAGGCAAAGTTCTGCGTGGGATGACGCCGCCGCTGCCGCTGCTGCTGCGACTGGGGAACAGTATTAACTTGATGGCGATGAAAAGAGAGCGGGAGAGTGGGGAGAAGGGGGCTAACCTTGAAGTCATCATTGTTGTAGTTGCTGTTAGGTTTCAGCTGCTGCTTCTGCTCGGCGGCATTGCTGCACATGCATACAAATGCAAAAAAAGAAAACAAAAACAAAAAAAATTTGAAATGCAAAGCAACAAAAAAAAAACCTAAGCGAGTAACTACGGAAGAGGGAGAGAGTAGAGTAGTAGTGAGAGAGCGAACGCACTATCAAGAGAGAGGCAAAAGGCAGATGTGCGACGGCTCCTGCTTCGGCTCGGCAGCTCCCCCATTTTTTTTTTTTTGAATTTTCCCATTTATGCGAAGAGAAGCCCCTCGTCAAAGCGAATGTTTGTTGTTCTTGCTTCCCCATTAATCTGTTTTTGTTGTCCCTCTTTTTTGCTCTCTCTCTCTCTGTCACTCTCTTGCTGGCTTCCTCCCTCAGTTTTCGCACTTCTTCATGTTCATTTCCCTTTGTCAATTGAATTTAATGGAGTTGCGACCCAAGCGGAGGACCTGGCCCCGGAGGTCCAACTTAGGGGTAGAAAAATTGATCGATCAACTTGATCACAGAACCATGCAATGGGTACATTTGGGTTTACTTGTTTTGGGGTGGGTTTTCAGTTAGCTCCTGCAGCTGTTCTCCACAAAAAAAAAAAAAAAAAAAAACAAAAAACATGAAGAACACAAAAAAACTGCAGCAGAGGGTCCTGCCAGGCTCATGTTCATTTCCCTTCCCCATTTCCCGTTCTCGTTTCCCCGTTTGTGTGTGTGTATCCAATTTACTGAACTTTTTTTAGGGGTTGTAAACTGCAACTTTCTGGTAAAGATCAGCAGCTGACGCTTTTTGGTTTTCCTGTTTTCTGTTCTGTTTCTGTTGGGGGGAACGGGGTCTGCCAAAGGACCAACCCTCCTGGAGGGTTAGGGATCAACGCTGACGTTCAGTTTCCACCCCAATCTCAAAAATAATTACATAAATTGTTAGGCTTTGTAAAGGGGCCCGAACCCACACCCTCGCACCCTATATATCCACCACCCGCTGCCTGCTGTCCTTGTTGTGTGTGTGTGTGTGTGTGTGATCTGAGCCAGTTGATGATGATGCTGTTGTTGCCCCACAGTTAGGGTTGCAAATCCCAAATGAATCGCAAATTCTTGTTAGAGCTACAAACAGACACCAACAAAGATTACTTCAAACGAAGTTTGAATACACTTCAATACAATGGCGGTTCTAGGGTGGGCAGGTCACCGCCCCACCCCACGTTTGACTCACACTTAAGTATATTTCTATTTTCATGTCTGATTTATATGAAAATAAGACAATTAATCGATATAGTGATATAGTTTTTCCACTAGTTGAATTAGTGATGATCTATGCAAGAAATATAATGCTAATATTATATAACTTGTCTTAAAAGCTTCCATTCATTCTTAAATGTTCTACTTAAATTTCAAAATATGTTCTCCAGTGGACGATTCGTAAATTTTTATTTAAATACTTATTCTAAGAAACTGTTTTGTACATAAATTTTAACTAATATAATTGTTTGTATTATGAATATTAAATACAGTTGTCAAGTAATTCTTTGCAAAATGAAAAAACATCACACAAATTCATTCATTCATCAACTTATTAAGCATTACTTTTTTCCAAAAATTTTTTTTGGTAACTTATAGTTTAAAGCATTCTTAAGAAATATAAGGCACAAAAATTTCATACTTACATACAAAACAACAAAAAAAAAAAACACAAAAAGGAAATTCGGCGAAATTTATACTGTCAATTAATTGTTTGCAAAATGAAAACTGTACTGGTCTAGGTCGTATACTTCGGGAATTTGATGCCATTCTTCTTGGATGGTTCTTATTAGAGCCGTTTTATTTGTTGGGCTACGTCTACCCACGCGTTTCTTCAAAAATATTTATATTTTTATTTAAATATTTCCCAAAGGTCTCAATGTTTCCTAATACCCAAAAATGTCCTCCTTAGATAATGTGCCTATTCGTATTAAACTTATATAATTACTTTTCCTATGAATCTGTTTTATACATAAATCTTTCTTATAACTAATACATATAGTCATTAGTATGATGTTTGTGATGATGTTTATTAAAAAGGATTAATACCTTCATACAACCCTTTCTAAAAGGTGACCCAAAGTTGCCAAAATGTTTGAACCTTTTCCAAAATCCTTCAAAAAGTTCACAAAAAGTGTTTACCTTAGTTTTTTCATACAGTTTTCCTGTAGACTTAAGAAACGTAGATAATACTAATTAAAATACTTATGTTAAGAATTAATTTCCCATATATGTAAAAGTGCACTCTTTCTAATAGAAAGAACATTTTGTATAACTAATTATGAATTTCATTCAAAATGACCTGATTTATGAGAAAAAGAAGATTTTCCTCCCCCTTTATTTTTTGGATAGGGTATTATCCCAAGCAAAAGCTCCTTTTCACCCCCAACCCCGCCCCCTGATGGACAACCCACACAAAAAGGGACACGGAGTAGAAGTAACTACGCCTCAGCAACATCTACATACGTATGTAGGAGGGTTGAAATTCTGTGATGTGGAGGGGAGATCATGCTTGGCTAACGTTGTCCTTCGTCCTTCAACCTCCCCCTGCTGCCTGTCATGGACAGGGCGAACATCCTGCGTATGCCATGCCCTAGCGAGTAGGAGGGGAGGGAGTTAGGGAAAATCAATAAATTCTGGGCGGATCGGAAAAATAAAGGAAATGAAAATGTGAGCAGTTGTCGAGCAAAAAGCGATTGCCATGGAAGATGATGATGATGATGATGTGGATGCTTATGCTGCTGCCTTCCTTTCACTTCTCCTCTGATTTTGACCCAAAAAAAAAAGAAACAGAAAAATTGCCAAGCAAAAGAAAACCAGAAAGTTCCATTAACGAAAAATATTTGTATTTTATTTTATTTTGGCAGCCTCCATGAGTTCCACTTGGCTAAAGAAAGAGAGTAAGAGAGACGTCTCTATTGATGGGGCGGCGGGGGAAGAGCATTCTTTTGAAAAGCACAGGCCCCATCAATCACACACAGACACACACGCACACCTACACACACACACACACTTAGAGAAGAGAGTAAGCTTAGCATGAGCGTCAGCTAGAGAGAGAGAGAGTTAAGTATTTTCGATTTCGAGTTCGAATTGAAAACGAAGCTTGTTTTAGAATTGAAAAAAAGAGAGGCGCAAAAATAAAACAAATAAAATCATAATGGGAAATCAAAGCGTACAGAAATAGCAAACAAACACACACAAACACACACACACACGAAACACACCTACGAAAACTTAACTGACAAAAAAACAAAAAGCTCATGCAAAACTTAAAAATTACTGTTTAATTTTTGGAGTAAGAAAAAGGCGCGGGGGGGCTAAAGGGTTTTTGGAATCTGCGGGGTGCGGCTCGGGTTTTCACTTTGCCAAAATTGGAAAGAAAGAAAAAAACTAGTTTGGAGAGTTTTTGGTTCTCTCTTTCTCTGGATATTTTCTTTATCTTTTCCCAAAAAAAAAAAAACCAAAACCAAAACGATTTCAATTTTTGCATTAGAAAGTTTACACATAAAATATAATTTCCAAGTCGAGCTTTAACGATCCCCATGGTCAGCGCAAAATTGGAATTGGGTGTGGGTGCGCTTATATACTGACAGACAGACAGACAGACAGCCAAATAGACATGTACATGCATGTATGTATGTACATGTTGTTGTTGTTGTTTTTTGTGGCTTTTGGAGCTGCTTCACTGACTCGCCCCGAGGGCGCATCAAAAAAAAATAATGCTTTTACAGACAAAACAGACAATAAAGTAAATTTCATGTTGTCATGTCAGCCAGCAACAACTACAACAACAACAACAACAACAACAACAACATCAACAACTACAACAACAACTACAGTAAAAAAATGTTGAAACCCTAAACGCAGTTTGCTCGTTGATGATGGCGACGAGGCTGACGCTGATCCCCGCCGAACAATACAGCCGCCCGACGCCCGCCGCCGCCTTACTACATACAAAATTTCATTTCATTTCCACCCCTAAAAAAACAAAGTTCGGTTATTTGGGGTTGCGGCGGCGGTGGCGATGGCGATGGCGGGAGGTCGGCAACATCGATTGAGACAAATAAAGCTTCAGGGCCAAAGTACAGCAAAACAGAAACTACCCTAAAAATTCTCGCTCGTTTCGCTCGCCCCCCACTCCCCCCCTTTCATATTGAGTTAACCTAACCGATTTTCTTCCCTTCCCTAGATCGAGCGAGGTCGCCTGGGGTTAGGGTTTTTAGGGGTGAAATGACGAAAGGCGGAAAGCCGAAAGCGAAAAGCATGTGGGGATCCATTCATGGGAAACTGCAATTCAGAAATCAAACACTTTTCCTCTGTATACATACTCGTTGGAGACTTTGTAGGGCAATGAGAGCACCAATTTTTAGTTTATCAGAAGGTCTGAAGAGTTTGTTCGGTAGGTTCCTATGCATTTTAAACCAACTGATTACTAACTCTTTCTGTCTTATCCAAATGAATTTGTTGGTAACGATTAACGAAAATCAATTGTATTAAGTGTTTTCATCATACCAGTCACAGCTTTTATAAGGGGGAGAAGGAAACTACCTTCAAAATGAAAGCTATTTTACGAACAAAATATACTTTATCGGGTATGATCATTCCTATATGTATATGTACAACTGATTACTAACTCTTTCTATCTTATCCAAATGATTTTATTGGTAAAACATTCGATTCAAGAGAGATTGACGAAAATTACTTGCTTAACTCTTTTGATCATAAGAGGCAGAGGCAGTTTTTATCCAAGAAGTATAATCAATATATAATCGAAGAATATACTATTCTTGATCTTGTAGTATCATTCCTTTATGTATTCGTATATAGTTAAGCTTAATTAATGCTGTAAATTCTTTGTACCTCACCTCGTTTAAAGTTATAAATCAATTTGTTTATTGTCTAGTGTAAGACAGATCGCAATTAAAACAAAACTTATACAAAATCTCTTCGTTTGACCGAGATTATAACAGCCAAGTCTAGATTTAGGGAATAAGGATAGTTGAAGCAAATGCCCAAAGCCATGAAAGGATCCGGGGGACTCAGGGAGTTCTGAAATAAATATGTAAATTTTGGTTCAGTGTACAGAAATATTAATTAATTTGTAAAGATCTAATTTTCTTTATAAATTTTCATTAGTTTTCGTTATTGTGCTTTAATATATCCTTAATTGGACACATTTTGCTCTATATTATTATGAAAAGGATCGTTAGGTCCTGATAACAGCACTTAAGACGCTTTAGTTATTGATAATAATCGGATCTTTGTATGAAGAAATAATTTTAGGTAGTAAAATTGGTCTTGGATATTGAAATTTTATTAGTTTATTTTAATTTTATTAGTTTATAGAGTCGAAGGCCTTGTAGCTAGTACTCTATGTTCCTATGTACATACGTAGTTATAAGGTAGAAGATTTAATCGATCTTGGATATCATATAATAATTACTTAACCTTAGGAGTTAAAATATTGCGAATAGGAAGTAAAATTTTAAAATTTAGCCTTTGAAAGCAGAAATTTCATCAACTTCCCCTCCCCCTACCACTGATTTAAGTGTTGTCTAATAAGAAGTAAATGAGGGAGGGTAGGGTGGTAGGTCTGTACTACGCCACCGAATAGGTAAATATCGTTTGGATATTTGAAATACCTTAAAGATCAACATGCAGTTTGGCTTGTTTCTTTTCTTTTCTTTGTCTAACTCTCTATTTGAATGTCTCTTTCGCTCTTTATCGTTCAGTTGCTATGCATAAGTTGTCAACGCATGCCATGACACGTTTAAGGGCGGTGCAAGTGCAAGTGGTTAAAATCCAACACCTGTCGTTAGCTTTCATACAAACATATAAACATATGACTTAAACAGTGGCAGCTTTTTGTGTGATGGAGAGAGGGAGGGGGGCGGTCAGTGGGGTGATATGACGTTCTCTAAAAATTGAGAGAAATTCAAGTTAATTTCATAAGATGACCGACCAAATGATAATATTTTTTAGCCACCCCCACCCCCTTGTAAGTCAGCCGCTGGGCCCTATTGCATATTGCACTTGGTTAGTTGAAGGGCTTCATGGTGAAGTACACGTCAACTGAAAATATATGATGATGATGGTGCTGATGATGATGATGATGTTGATGGGTGATAGAGTGAGATGGCACCAAATGCTAGTCTAAAACTTTGTCTCTCTCTCTCTATGTGTGCATAAGTTCTAGGGCAAAAAAAAAGAAACAAAAAAAAATTGTTGCATTAGATAATCAGTCGAGTTGAAAGAAAAAAAAAGGTGGAGAGAGATAATAATTGTTAGAGCAGGCTATCATGTGCTTGCAATTTTTATGCATTTATGACACACACACACGCACACACAGTCATGAAAGCTTTTCGGCTCTCTTTCATAGGGGTTGCGGGGTTTGGGGCTTAAGTGAGGAAGAAAGAAAGCAAAATAGACCAAGGGAGTGAGAGAAGAAGGAAGAAGATTGAGATATTGAGTGCATGCGCACCATTCAAATTCAAGAATTGCAATGCATGGAACATACACTTGTCTTACCCAGCACGCGCACTAACACACACACAGAGAGGTAGAGAGAGAGGGAGAGAAAATAAATGCTGCTGCTGCTACCCACACACACATACATACATGCACTTACATAAAACATTTCCGAATGACGTCAATCGCTTTTGCTGTATTGCCTAGTATAATATACATACTTAGTTTTATTTGTTAACTTTATATTCTTAGAATAGAAGTTTTGCGGTGCATGTGTGTGTGGGTGTGTGCGTGTGTGTCATAAATTTGAATTTTCATTTTGGGATCGGTGGCGCCATCCATTGGGCTTTCTATTATCAATGTTTGTGTGGGTGTGAGGGTGTATATGGGGTATGGGGATCTTTTGTTTTGTTTGTTTGCTCTTCTCTAATTGTATGTGTGGGTGGGAGAAGCAAAGGGAGTGTTTGCTTAGGGATGACAACATAACAATGCCTCTTTGTTTGCCGTGAGAGATGCACAAATACATTTGTATTTATATATGTATTGAAAATAAATATAGTTTGACACATGAAATGATTTAATGGCCAATAACGATAAAATAAATAAAATAATAAATAGTGAATGTATTTTTGTATGTAAGTGCATTTGTTTGTAATACTCACGATCATTCCGTGTCACGTGGCACAATAATTCATCCCTAAATATTCCATACATATGTATGTATGTACATACATATGTAAGTGGGTGGGCGGTTAGGGGTTAGGGGGAGTGAAAGGCCCACTGGATGGAGTATGGGGTGCATTTTAATGGGGCGTGCTCTGCTACAACATTGTGGCTTATGTATAGAGCTATAATTATATGACTGTATATACATATGTACATACATACATATATACACATATGAAGGTGTATGTTCTTGTAGATGTGTGTGTGTGTAGTGACCTCGTCGCTCGATCGATTTTTCCCATTAGGCAAGTAGAACATGCATGTATGTATGTGTATGTTTGTATGTGTGATTATGTGTGCGAAAGCGGAAAGTGCGGGGAAATGTAACAAATGGAATGGAATCTAACGATCAAAATACAAAAAAAAAAAGAAGGAAAATGGAAATAAAAATGCTTCAATTATGCACACACAACTACAACTTGTTCTTGTTATTGTTGTTAAAGCTAGAATATGCAATTATTTTAATATATTCAGCCTTGATGCTCATGAATGTCAATTAGTTGTGATATTTCTGTTTCATTGCATTTACTCCATGTCACGTAACGATCACCCGACGCCCCCTCTATACCCATGCCACCCTCTTTTTTGCCCAGCAACACTCGCCTAAAATGAGTCGCTTTGTATGCTTCAAACAGAGCACAAAAATTGAAATAAATATGTATTTTTACCTCCCACATTTCCGCACCCAAGCAAAAGACACTTTCCTGATCAAAGGCAACTTAATATGCAAATATTTCTACATGGTGGCGAATATTTATTTGCAAATTATCTATAACAAAAATTTTACTTTCACTTGCACGATTTGCTCAAATTTAAATTTGCCGCCCAAATGAAAAGCATACAATTTCATGTGGCAGCACTGCTTAGTTTCAAAGTGTTGCCAGAGGGTGATAACGTAAGACATCACGTATTTCTCAGTGGCTCCTTAGAGATGGGAAAATGTTAAATTGATATCGAGACTAGATTTATTTGCCGATAGCATGGAGAATCTCGTGTATACCAGTTCTAAAAGCACGAGTAGGACATTTATTTATGCTTGTATACCAGTTTTATGATCAGACGAAGTGTAGTTTTCAGCCATGTAGATCAGTTACAACAACGTGCGCCAATTATCGTTATCGTTTTGGCAGCCAAATTCGTTTGTTCTCGATTCTCGTTATCGTTTTGCCAGCCATTATCGTTCGTTCTCGCTCTCATGAAACAACATGAAAAAGTAAAAGAAAAAAAATAGTATGAAACGAGCAAAGTGCAACAACAACGGCAACAACAACAACATCTACATATTCGCTAGTGAAGAGGCAGAGAAAAGCAAAATTTAGTGCAATGAGCGCTAAATAGAATAAATTAAAAGGTATTTTTCGCAAAAAAAAAAATCAAACGGGAGGGGAAAGAGAAGGCAAAGCCAATTGAGTTTCTCGTTGAATTGTGAACGGTGTGTGTGCGACTGAGACAGAGAGAAGGCGAAAAAGACGAAAAGCAATGAATAACAGAAAGAAAAACCAAATAAAATGAAGGAGTAAGAAAAAATGTATAGAGCTGGCGGTAAATTTACGCATGTGTGTGTGTGTAAAGTGTGCTGTGCTGTGTGTGTGTCTCTGTGTGTTTGCGAAACAGCAACAACAACAATAACAAAAGCAACAATTTGCAATTACAATAATTTAGCGTAAGGCAACGTGCGTAATCCATTTGGGTGTGCGTGCACTGAGAACAGGCAAAATTATGCAAAAAACAAGCACCGCCAAAGGCAGCAGCAACGGCAACAGCAACAGAAACTACAACAGCAACAGCAATAGCAGCAGTCGCAGACCCCATATAAAAATAGCGCAAAAAGGTAAAGCAACAACTAAAAATAAAATTAAAACAAAACGAAGCAAACAACATTTCAATTCAATTCAATTGACGTTTATGTTGCAGCTTTTCCGAAAACGGGGTGGGGGCGTGCTGTTTCTCTGTTTCTGTGTCTCTCTCCCTCACTGCCACACACAATCTTTTTTTGCCAGAACAATAATAATCAAAACAAAAATGTTTAAAATCCATTTTCTTTTTTGCCGCTTCACCTCTCTCTCTCTCTCTCGCTCTCTCATTCTCATTTGCTGTCTTAGCCATTGCGCACTCACACACACACACACACACACACACATACAATTGGCAATACATGTGAATGGTGGGGAATGGTAGGTGGATGGGTCAACCAGCTATCTCGCTTACTCTTGTGCCTCCCAAAGGTAAAACGAAGATGGCACAGTGTGCCGAAATATGATTTTAATAGGCAAGGTGTTGTGATTTATTTAAATTTTTGAGATCATATGTAAACAATTATTTCAATTAAAAATGTGAAGTGGGGATTGATTAGAATAAATTTTAGTTACCCGTTTTAGATACAAAAGGCTGCAAAAAATGGCACAAAAACCTAAACTTGTTCTATATAAATTCGTTACTAAGTTTCAATTTAAGATTATTAATTTCATTTCTTAATATTAGCAACGTTTTGATTTATGAATGAAATAAATTGTAGCTAAAAATAAATTGCTGAAATCAATTTATTATTGATGAAGAAAGTTTTTATAGAACCTTTGACTCACTGTACAAGAAACCAGACAAAAACAAAACATTAAATCCCCTTGTAGGGTGCACAATATTCTGATACTGGATTCAGGGCATCTTGGAAATTTCATTCAGTTCAAAAATGATGAAGTTTCCCATTAAATTCCAAATTACTGATTTAGTATTTCATTTGGCCATAGCCATCATTATGATTATAATAGTCATCTAACTTTTAGATATGTAATTAATCGAGTAACTTTGGATAATGGAACTGATAAGCCCCAACGTAGAGTGTGTAGGGCACGGGCAATGGCCATATTCAAGAGCATTGAAAAGTGAAAAAGAGAAAGAAAAGAAAAGAAAATCCATTTGCCAAACAAACAAGTAGCAGCAAGCAAAACGGACGGAACACGATGAAGAAGAAGAAGACAACCAAGAGTAGGCGTATTGAGGGTGGCAATGTAAAAGAAGAAGAATTCACAAAAGGCGGTAAAGTTGGCGACAAACAAAAGGAAAAACAAAAAACAACAGCACGACTCTCCCCATACATATTGAGTTTTTCTGATTTTAATAACTTTTCTTCGTTTTTTGAGCCATACAAATCAGAATATTAAAATTTACAACTCTTGTGGTTTACTTCCTTTGCCATCTCCGCCCCCAACTTCTCTATCCAATGCTAAAGCATCCTTTTTTGGACGTTACTAGTTTACTCTGTGCTTAAATTTATTTCTTTTGCCATTGAAACCGTAAAAAGAACTACAAGAAAAACAACAAGAACATGGCCAAGAAATACAAAAAAAAAAAAAAAGGAAAAAATAAGTGTAGACCAAGACAAAACTGGAAACTGGTTTCGGCCGCACAGCTCCAGCTCCAGCTCCAACTCCAGAAGCAGCAGCCAGAGAGTACCAGGCAGCAGCCCCATTTTACATGAAAATGCGCAAAACTTAAAAAGTACAAAAAAAAAAAAATAAATAAATAAAAAAAATTTCTGAATTGAAGCCCCAACAAAGATGGAGATGAAGCCAGGCGCATTGGCAATGAGCACAGAAAAACAGAAACTAAAACCAACAAAATGTTGCTTCTCTTTATACACTTGCCGATAGGAGGGTATTATAAAGTTTTCTCAGATGTTTGGAATGCAGAAAAAAAAGGACCACACCTCGATTAGAGTTTCCAATCTATAGTTGAGGATATCTATCCATAGGTCTCTGAATATTGTGGTTAAAGCTATTACCATGAGTAGACTAAGTTCTTGAATTGAACGAATTAAACTTATACTATAGCATAATGTTCCCATAGAAACGATTGATCGAATAAGAATCTCATTCTTGAAGTATCTCATTCAAATATAGTATTCAAATGATTTTGTTATGTTTTAGATTGAGAAATTAAATCGCAAAAATTAATAATAAGACTTTAAAGCATAATATTATTTATATAATGAACAAGAACTGCAAGGGTATACATTATTCAGCAACTTCTTTAATATATATACATAAATATATGTTTTACTGACTTTCTACTTATCACAAACCTGGCTATATCAGTTTTATATGGATATATAGAAATATATATTCATCAATTTTCTGTAATTAATGGCTTGATTTTCTAAGATTTCATTTTGATTTAGCTTGACCTAGGTCATCATCTTTGAAAGGTTTGCTATGCCTGATACTTACCTTAACATAGGATAAGGATGATATCAGAAGAAAGATTTCAATGAAGATTGGGGCCACTTTATAAGAGATT
Source organism: Drosophila willistoni (assembly GCF_018902025.1). Taxonomy (NCBI): domain Eukaryota; kingdom Metazoa; phylum Arthropoda; class Insecta; order Diptera; family Drosophilidae; genus Drosophila; species Drosophila willistoni. Next base: position 1,085,084 of record NW_025814049.1, on the reverse strand, counting down.
CTAGGCTAGTCGACTTGAGCAAAGTCGCTCCTTTTGCTGTTGCCTGCTGTTGACTGCTAACTTGTAGTACAATGGAGACAATAACGTTTTCAACTCCGTCTTGGCTCCTTCTGAAAGCTAACAACACCAATGAGAAGGAGGGAAGAAGGGAACATCACCATAAAGAACAAAAAAAATAAGAGAGAGATAGGCCCGAAATGCTTCTTCAGTTGCCTGGGGCAAGACATTTCGCGTGGTAGTCAAGTAAATTTGTTTGTTTTTGGGTTCTTGTATTGGTTTTTGTAATATGTTTCTAGTTGATGACACTTTCTATTCTATTCTATTTTCCAGCAACGTGTTGAACACGTCTAAATGAAAATCAATTTTCAAAAACCAAGTCAACGAAGACTATTAAAATAAGGAAAAAAAATAGCAGACACTACAGCGAAACAGAGAAACCGAGAAATAAGGGAAATTTGCAAAAATGGCAGCCGCCGTACGACATCATCAGTATTTCAGCCTTCGCTGGAATAACTATCAGAATACCATGACTTCAGTGTTTCAACAGTTACGCGAGGATTTATCCTTTGTCGATGTGACCTTGTCCTGTGAACATGGTTCACTCAAGGCTCACAAGGTAAGAGAACATTATCCCTATCCCACATAGGAAAATTATATTGAGCGACTTTTTCTCTCTTCTTTTTCCTTCCCCCAACAGGTTGTCCTGTCCGCCTGTTCGACATATTTTCAAAAATTGCTGCTCGAAAATCCATGCAAGCATCCAACAATAATATTACCTGCCGATATCATCTTTACCGACTTAAAAACCATCATTGATTTTGTTTATCGAGGTGAAATTGATGTTACCGAATCAGAATTACAGGTGAGAAAATAACACAATCTAAAGATTTGTGTGTTTATAAATTGGGTAATGAACATGGAAAAGGTTTTAAAAGTTAGTCATTGTATTTGCACTTGATTAAGTGACTTTATTTAGGTTATTTTTAGAACTTTAAATTAGTTTAGTAATATGGCCAAATTGGAAAGAACTTTTAAAGAGATTATAAATAGTGAAGCTAACTAGTTAGATAATTGATTCCGATATGGAAAGATTTTTACAAAAAGTTGATAGACCAATCAAATTAAAAATAGTAAACATTTTTGAGTACTCAATTTTTAAAGGTTTTTATATAAAGATAAAACCTTTATTTTCAGTAATTTGTATTTTTCTAAAAATGTTGCAATAAGTTGCAAAATTTTAAAATTTAGAAATGTTTGGGAAATCAATAAATTAAATAAATATTTTTTTTTAAATTTTTTGAGTTTCTAAAAAATGTGGAAAATGGAAAAGGAAAATTTTCTTGATTTGAAAAAGGTAAATAATTTGGACAAATCCTTTTTCTACTAATTTAAAGAAAAAGTGACTTTGGGTATAAAATGACCTTGACTAAATAATGAATGTGTTAGCCATTATTTAATCGTCTGGGCCCTTTGTTAACCCTTTGCACCTTCAATTTGCATTTTTCTCGCTTATCAGCGGCATATTCGCATATCGTGGTAGAACTTGGTCAGAGTTCGGTTCGTTCACTTTTTGTCATTATCAATTTATTATTTGTTGTTGGTGTTGTTGTTGTTGTTCACATATCTCTTAAATATATATATTATTTTATATATATGTATAGAAACGTTGTTATTTGTATTTAGAAGTTTTTATATGTATATCTCGAAATTTCCACCTACTTATCTGATTGTCAATAGGGAAACTTGTGTGAGTGTGTGTGTGTGTGCATGTCGTATGCATATATTAAATTTTTAAATTGAACGCAGCCAGCAAACAAGACTGAGTGAGATGGAACGATCGACAAATACAATTACAGTTAGCATAGCTCCTCCCACCTACCTTGTCCCTCGCCCAGTCCAGTCTACTGTTGCGCTTTTGCCCCCTCCATTGTAATTGTCATTCGTTTGCTTTATTAACTGTATTGAAGGTTCTCTTGTGCATACAAGAGAGTGCGAGGGAGGTAGAGAACGATGGTGGCGGCGTGCATATAGATGGATGAGCGAGGTTAATTGATAAAGAATGCCAATGATAAGGAGTAGAGGGGCGGTTCTGTTGTAAATTTTATAATTATTATCGATTCCATATGCAGACGTTGCTGTGCCATTCATGTTGCTAATTGAAAAACATTTGTCTGATTTATCAGACCTCTGGTGATTGGAATACTAATAATAAGTAAAGGATTTGCTAACGGTATACAAAATTGATCAACAGGCGAACTATTACCCGAATCAGCTGTTTTGGCAGAACAGGCTGAGACAAACGTAGAAAGTGTCGCCCTCCTTTTAAAAATATACATATGGTGGCGCCATTGTGCGCCAGGCGACGTCTTTGGTAAGCTGGGAACAGCTTTTTCTTTGCTAAAACCATTTCGAAAAAAAGCTTTTTGAACTGTGGTGAAATAAGGGTGAGTAAGGGCTTAAAATCACAAAATCGTAAACCGTTTGTAAACCGTTTCGCTGGAAAATTTTTAAGAGAAAATAGTGTTTGTCTCTTTCTATACAAAGTAAAGTCTTAGTTCTTCTGTAATATAATGGAACCTTACTTTCAGTCTTTTTGTTTTAATTTAAAAGTCTTAAAAAGTGGAAAATTAAATCGTTTGGTACTAAGTTCTAAGTTGAAACGAAGGCTCTAACTTTTTTTTAATTAATTGGATTCACTAAAATTCTTTGGCTAGTGATTTTAGATTTTGACCTTTTTTTAGCCGCAACAGCAGTTTTTTTTGCTCATCTCTAAAAACGCTGTGCCCCCTCATCCTTAGCAAGCTTCAACCTCAGCTGCTTCTGTTGTTGTTGTTGCTGCTGATTCTTGCGGCGTCGGCGACCGACCGACGAGACGACTTCCCATTCATGCTGCCTGTGGCCCGCCTTCGTTCCAGCCTGCTCGCCTGCCTGCCTGCCTCCCCTGCAAGTTTAACTTCTTCGTCTCCACCTTGCCTGTGTGTGTGTGTGTGTGTTTGAATTCTTTTTTTTCGCATTTTGTCACAGACATTGGGTGCGCGTCGCTCCATTTTTATATTTTCGCTGCAAAAGTTTTGCCGGCCATCTGTGTGTGTCCCCCCCTTATGACTCGCCCGCCAGCATTTCCACAAGTTGCCAATTCTTTTTTTTTTTTGTTATGTTTTGTTCACTCTTATAGGGGGAGCTTACAACTACAGTTACGCTGAGAGACTCAGGGAGGAGGATTGTGTTTGTTGTTTGTATCTCTTTCTGCACATGTTCTTGGAGTTGCCTCCTCATTTCTCGTTTCTTCGTCTCTCCCATTGCTACCTCCTTGCTGCTCCTACTTTATGTATTAAAATTTTTTCGCCCATTTTTATTTTCTGTTTCCCTTTTGTAGTTGTTGTTGCTGCCCTTGCCGACCGCAACTTCAATGGCGTGAGAGCAAAACCAGAGTTTGCCTGTGTAAGTGTGTGGGTGTGTGTGAGTGTGTGTTTGAGCTTTTAGCTTGAACGTCGTCTTTGCTGGGTGCGTATTTTGGTTTTGCTTTTTGGCTTTGTGTGTGTGTTTTTTTTTTTTTTTTGGCGCGTCTGCTTCGCCTTGAAATTTTTTTTGGGATGGCTGCCCGTTGTTAAGTCCAGACTGGACTTGGATGTTGTTTGTCTCTTTCGCTCGTTCTAACATTTACATATGTCTGAGAGTTTAGCGTTGCCACTTGGCTTTTTATTTTTTTTTTTTGTTCGTTTGGAGCTTAGATACAATTTTTGCCAAGCGTTAATTAATGGGCACACCCAACGCACCCCCCACCCATTCTTCTCCTCCTTCTCAGCACAAGTCTCGTGTATTGGCCTGTGTATTTTTGCCTGCTATAGCAGTTGAGGGTCTTCCCAATGCGTCGTTTGGCCTCATTGCAGGCATAAGCATGTCGGTGCATAACTGTATGAGTGTGTGGGCACCCGCACCTTTATCTTTGGGGCCAACTATGTGAACAGCAGCTGAAACTGACACAAACACAAACCAACCAAAAGAGATAGAGCAAGAGAAACAGAGAGAGAAAGACAAAGAGTGGGGGCAAGAAGAAGCAGCAGCAGTAGGTGGACATCAGTTAATGGGGTGCCAAAGCAACCTCCGCTACTTCTCCCCATACCCCATTCACTGGTAATACTCTCTCTCTCACAGTCAGCGCCAACCACTTGGCTTGCATTTTTTCCGATTTTTTCTTTCATTCTTTCTTGCAAACAATTTTTATTTTTCTGTGCAGAATTTTTTCCTCTCTCTGAGCATTTTTTCTTTTCCTTCTTTTTTTTCCTTTTTTTCTTTTTGCGCCCCGCGGCACGTCGCCAATGTGTCTCAGTGAGTGCGATTGTATGTGTGTGTGTGTGTCTGAGAGAGTGAGAGCTCTGGCAACTTTGAACTTTTCGAAGGAGCCGGACCCAAGCTTTGGTCTGAGTCGAGCGCGAGAAAGGGAGGTAAAATAAAAGAAAAATCGAAATTGAGTGAAGCGCAAAGAAAAAAATTTTGCGCTCGTATGTGTGAGAGTCCACCAACAATGGGACGCCCAGCTTACACACGCTCACACACACACACACACGCTCACTTTGATTCTCAGTCCAAGTCGCTGCTGCCACCCCCACCACCACTTAACCACCCCCTGAGTTGGACGACGCTGCGTCTGTCCAGTTTCGTCACGACTATTTTTTTCTTCTGAAGTTTTCGTCCTGCTTCTTGTCTTTGGTTTCTCCTGCTCTGGGCCTCGTTGTTGTTGTTATTGCAGGAGAGCGAGCCATTTTTTTCTGCGGCTCACGAAATGTGCATTGTTTTTCTTGCACAGTGTGTTGAAGCTATTAAAGCCATAGACATAAATATATTTCTTTTAATATGTTTTAATTAAAAATTATTTTAATTCGTCTATTTTTGATGAGTCCTAAATATTTATCCTATATTTAATCCTTATAATAAAAATATAAAGTCATTGTCAGCAAAAAATGGTTTAAAAATTTAAATATTATCTCTTTGAAAAATATTTTTGAAGACACTTGAAATATTTGAATACAGAAGTTTTAAAGATTTGTTTGCATGTTTCTCCAGTCAGTATGGATGCTCTTTGGTAACCCATTTAACTTTGGTTCTGGCCGTATATCCTTGTCTACACCCTTTTTTTTTTTGTTTTTTGGATGTACAACCATGTTGCTTGTTCTCGCTTTTAGCAATAACAACAACACCAAGTGTCCATCAATTGCTGCAATTCCTCTTTTATTTTTTCGTGTCGGTTTCTATTCCCACCCATTGTTTTTACTGGTCCTTTCACCAGGATCTCTAACCTAACTTAAACCCATGCCACACACACAAATCATGGCCAGGCAAAAATTCGTCTCTAGTTAAAGGGCGTACAACGCGTCGTCGTCGTCGTCGCTTGAGTTTGAGTCTGAGTACTGAAGGCTCCACACAACTCCCCTTGCCCCGCCACTTCTTTTCCCCACATGTATTTCAGAGTGTCGTGCTCTGGTCAGTGTGTGTTGGTCGTTTTCTAAGGGTGTTATATACGGTAGGACTCTACCATCTTCCATATACACTCCCACATTTACCACTAGCCGCGAATGCTTCTGCTTTTGCCTTTTCCCTCCATCTCCTTTACCGTTATATACATATATCGCGTTGCTCTCTCACACTCACACTTTTGCAAGTTTGTTAAGAAATGTGTACGTGGAGTGAGTCGGAGGAGGGGGTTGGCTAGCTGGCGCCAGCTCATCAATAATGCAAATTGTTGTTGTCTGTAAAAAAAAGGAAAAATTTACAATTTTTTTCGCAACTGCAGACCACTGTGCGCGTGTTGTGGCGCAATTTTTTTTTCCTACTCCTCCCCCTTCCTTCGTTTATTCGAGTCCGTCTCTTACTGAAGGCTTTCTTGTTGGCGCTCAGGCTCAGTGTTTCTTCTCATTTTTTTCAGCTCTTGCTGCTGCTGCTGCTTATGTTGTTGTTGTTGTTGTATGCTTGAGTACTTCTCTGCCTCTGTGAGTGTGTGTGTGTGAGTTGGGGCTTGCTTATGGTTTTTTTTTTCGTCTTCTCTTTTTATGTGCAGAGAGCAGCAGCAGCGTTGGGGCTCTGCATTTTTTTCCGATTGCTAGCGATTTTTTTCCCGCTGCCGACGCTGCTTATATATGTATATATGTATGTATGTTTGTGTTTGGGTGTATGTGTGTGCTTTTGCTCCTTGCTTTGCTGCTGCTAATCGTTGTCGTTGTCGTCGTCGTCGTCGACGCTGCCGTCTTTTGGCATCATTCTTTTTATTTGTAATTCGGTTCATCATCATCGTTCATCGTTCTGTCGCATGTATGTAACTGTCTCCCCCTTGGTTACCGCGCCCCCGCTTACCCACATTATCTTTGTGTATGTGTGTCGCTGACGCCGCAGCCGCTCGCTGCCTTTTCTTGTATTTCTTTTTTTTTTTTTGTTTTTTCTTGTATTTTTTTTTTTCGACGACGACGGCAGCGACGGTCAATGCTGCCAACTTTGCTGCTGCTGCTGGTTGCTGGTGGCTGACTGCTTGGCCTGCCTTCATCAGACAACATTTGTATTTGTACTTCGGTGGGTCTTGCTTCGATCTCTCGGACTTTCGGACACTCGCCGCCGTCGCTGCTGCCGCCGCCGCTTGTAATTATCGCCGTGTGCCAATTGATGGGGCCGCAATGCAGCGTCCCCTCGCGTTGCTTCCCCGTACAAAAGCCCCTTGTTCGCTTCTCGTTGCGTCGTCCAATGTCTGCCTTTTAATTAGCCAAAATCAAATTAAACTGGGCCGTTGCCGGCCCTCTACAACAACCGCCAAATAAAATTGAGTGCTTAAAAATAAATATCAGACAGTGTGTTTTTACCGTTAAATTGTGTCGTTTGCTCAAGTTCAAAAAAAAAAAGAAGAAAAATAATAAGAATTACATATATAAAAAAGCTTACGTCTTACGTAGTTTTGTCTTACGTTGAAGTAAACAGGCAAAGGCAAAGGCATTCCCTTGCTCACCCACACACAGGCAAACAAAAACATACAGACACAAGCTCGTACGCATACATATGCACATGCACGCACCTTGTAAGAGAATGAGTGAAAAAGAGTGATTGCGGCGGGGGAATGGCGAAGGAGAGGGGTGCATGGAAGTCGAGGGAGCCGTCAAACACATGTCGCCAATGCCGCAAAACACATTCCTTTTCGTCTGATGTTTGTACGTGGTTGTGTACACATACATATGTATGCATGTATGTTTGTGTTTGTGTGTGTTTGTGTGCGAGAGAGAGTGAGTAACTTTCTTGCTCTTCTTTTATGATTATTTTATTTGATATTTTTCGTATTTATTTTTATATGCAATTGCCTTTTGCCTCACAATTCGCGTGTGTTTGCCAATGCTTACGCTCCTAACGGCGACGCCGGCGTCTCCGCCGCCTCCGCTAACGGTTTATTGAACTAGCTCTGAAGCTTGAGCTATTTACGCGCGCCGGTTTTTTATCTCTCCCTCGCTCCCTCACTCTCTCTTCCTTCCCCTCTATCGCTCTCTCTATTTTCTCAATTACAGTTTAAATTAATTCATAAATTTTCAATATTTATTTTTTTTTAGCTTTGTTCAAAAAAAAAAAAACTACAATCAAAAAAAACCACAAACAAAGGAATAACATACAAATAGTATAATAATAATACTAAGTTAATCTAAAGCCAAAGCCACGAGTAGCCAGAGATATTTCCAAATAACTGTGTCCTTCTCTCTTTCTATTGAATTCGATACCGTACACTCTGGTTACGATAAATTCAATTGCAATTTTCTTTGTATTTCCTTTGGTGTTAATAATATAAATGGTTTTTCGTTATATATTACTTAATTATTATATTTTTTCTACATTAAAAAAAAATTAAAATCTTTAAATCCGTCACGTCGTCTACTACAATTTGTCATCAGTAAGAACAAAAGGATACACGCCTCATATAATATTAAGGTAAAGATACAACTTGATAAATTCATTGCCTACTTTAAGGCGATACAATTTTTTTGGGATAGGCTGGGCTCGCTCTCCCTATACACAAACACACATATATATATATATATAATACTTATATAAAATAATGACCATTAATTAGTTAGTTATAGAGACCAGGCCTAACCTTAGCTATCTACCTAAACCACACCCACTCCGCCAATTAGCGACCATCAAAAATAACCACGACAAAATACTGAGACATCACAAACGCAGAAAACAAAAGTTGAAAAAGTCCGCGGAAGGGAACACACCTAAAAAAAAAGTTCTGGTGCTCAAAAACTTTTTGAGGGTAGAGAAAATTGCTAAAAGGAAGCAACGTTTTCCATCCTACTTATACATATACATATATGTATCTTTTTTATAAAAAAATAAATTATTCATCGATTTTGATCACTAAAGTAATTTAAAGGCGCTTGTTTAGCAAATGATCCCCCATCTAATAGACAACAGAGGATGTAGGATTATTTATCCCCTAAAGTAGGCAGTATAAAACATTAACTTTTGAGTATTTATAAATAATGACCCATTTGTTAGCTCCAAGAAATTCCAAAAGTTGAAATAATCAACTAGCTATTGCATACTTAAGGGAACAAAGCTTCTTATTTTACAATATGCCGATTATTATAGAATTTCATACATTTAACAAAGATCAGATCGCTCTCCCCATCTAGCACTTTCAAATACGAATGAAACGATAATCCTATCGATTATCCTATTTTAACATAATATTTTGATAAAATGGTGAATTGGATACCTAGTCAATAGTCCAAGTCTTGGTACTTGATGATACATTAATCAAAGATCAGAGACCAATGTTTGAGTTTTACTTTACTGAGTCTTTGCCATGGCTCTCTGTTTGATGACGTTGTTGTTGCCTTTGCCTTTGCTGTTGCAGTTGAACTTGAAGCATTTCCACTTGAGTGAACAAAACGTTACAAAGTTGACTGCTGCAGTTCCCCAGCTATAGAGGAGGAACTTCAGATCTCCGTCAGGTTAATCGATATTTGTTAAGTGCCGAAGCAAGAAAGAAAGAAAAAAAAAAGAGAAAAAGTTCACACATCAAGAAGAAGTGAACAAAGTTTTCTGCTAAGAAACAAAAAAAGTGTTGGTAAACTAGAAAAAAAAAGAAAAACAAAACAAAAAAACTAAAAAGGGAAAGAAATCGCCAATCGAAATGATGATGATGATGATGATGATGATGATGACGATATAAACATAAAAACAAAAGGCAAAAGGCAATGATTGTTGGCAGCCTCGTTTTGAAATGACCTGAGCCATGGGTTGAAGACTAAGGGGCGAAGATGCCAACGGGGGCCAACGGAAAGACATACAGACAGTAAGAGGGAGGGGGGGATAAAAAAAAAGGGCCACACAACTATTATAGGGAGATGCAGACCAGCGGCAAGCGTCGCCGACGAGACGATTATGCGCCGGCTTGGAGCACTACTCTCTCTTGCATACAATAGAGGGTTATCAAGTCCAAACAAGAGTTGCCCCTTCGCCCCAACCACTTCCTTTTGCACTTTCACTCCCATACTCCCTTGCTCCCTTGCACCCACTCATTTGTATTTTTTCTTCAGCATGTTCTGCTGAGTTCGCTCAAGCATCGCCTGGTTCTTATCACAAGCCTATTGAGCGACTAGCTCAAGAGAGGGCGGTAACGGTGGCTTAACCCCCTGCCCGTCCTACAACCACCCACACACCCATCCACACACACACATTTACAGATAGCATAATCAGAGGGTATTTCTGAGCTGTGATTTTTATATTTTTCAATTTGTTTTTTTTTTCCTTATTCTTCTTCTTCTGTGTTTCTTTTTACATTCATTTACGCTTCTTGGACTTTTTCTTAATTTCTTTTTAGGGCTTAAATGAGTTCTACAACCCTCCTCCCCTGTCCCAGCCCCTCCCGCCTCGCTCACTAAAAAAAAAGGTTCTCGCCCAAGCAAATTTATTTAAGCAAGAAAAAAAAAGGAAATTCTCAAAATGTAAAACAACTGGGCAACATTTTGATTTTTTTCCCCCCCTCATCTTAAGGGTAGGTTTGAGTTTCCAACGCAGTTTTCTTTTTTTTTCCTATTGATTGTTTGCTTGGATTTTTTTTCTTATTTTTTACAAGAACAACATCAATCACAGTCAACACCAGAATAACAAAGACTTCAAAACTACCTTGCAAATATGATAATTTGTTATAACCGAGTAGATTTTGATTAGAAATTCTTTAATTTGATGTTTCGGATAATTGACATAAGACTATATGGGGCCTAAGGGAGGGGGAGGTAAGGTCTGGCAATGGACCTACAAAAAGTTTAGGGTAACCAGTCAAATTAAGACCTAAACTTAGATGGGACATCTTAGACAATTTTCTATAGCAAACCTAGCCTTGAGATGGTCAAATTACAAGGATATTCAATGAAATTCAACTAAAAAACGCCTGAGAAACAATTTGTATAGATAGATTTGGATAAATTCTAACAGCTTTGGGAGAATATAGTTTTAAAGACAGTATAAAGTCTTTGGAATCATCTCAGGTTAGCTTCATACAAATGTGGGAAAAAAAAACGTTAACTTTGAATTCAAATTTCAAACGGACCGCCGCGTTTGTCTTTCTTTGTTACCATCTCCATCCTGGCTCCTCAATCCCTTAACTTCTTTCTTACCCCCAATCCCCAAATTCATTTTGTACATTTTGTTCATTGTACAATGCTATATAATTACATAAAAGTCAGGCCAAAAGAAGAGAGAGAGAGAGAGCATCAAACAAGAAGGATAAATACAGAACGAGAAAAAAAAAGTTCTAGTGCCAAATGGAAAAATCCTTCGTTTTAATTTCTCTCCTTTCTTTTTTTTTTGTAGCTCTTCGTTCAAATCACACCCAAAATAAAAAAAAAAGAGAAATTTCACCCAAACCGCCCACACAACTACTAAATAACCGATTTTTTTGTGTTTTTTTTTTTTTCTTTCGGAACGTTTCCAACTCATCAGCAGTTTTTTTTTTCGTTGCTGTTGTTGCTGTTGTTGGGTTGGCTTCGGGTTTTTATTTCTCAACTAATCCCACACACCCCTCCCACCGCAGAGAGCAGTGCCAGAGCTATGGGCACACCCAGTGATTTCGTGAATCCCTTCAATGTGTCTCCTTCTCCTCCGTCTCGGTCTTGGGGTCTCGGTCTCCATAGCCGTTGCGTCTCCTCTCCTGGTCCTGGCATTTTGTAGACATTTTTTTTTTCCGTTTAAACACTGCAAAGATATAGATTACATTTATTGTTGTTGGCTGCTCAAAAATGTGTATACAGGGAAGGTAAATTATATATATATATTTGTATATTATGTATTTAGTATACATATGTACATAAAGGGTGTTTTTTTAAGCGTTTGGTTTTTAAAATTGAAATGAAACACACAAAATTTGAATATTATTGTTAAATTTTTATTTGAGATGATAAAACAAACTCTGCCAATTACTTTTTAAAAATGACTTCATGTAAATGTTGGCCGCGACTGCGTTTCAAGTGATCACCACGGAAGGTCCAATTTTGCACCACTTTTTCCAGCATGTCTAAGGGAATTTCGCCAATAACACGACTGATATTGTCTTCCAATGCACCAATTGACGTTGGTTTGTCCTGGTAAACTAATGACTTTACATATCCCCACAAAAAATAATCCAGTGGTGTAATGTCACATGACCGCGGTGGCCAACTGACGGGTCCAAAACGAGAGATTAATTGTTCACCGAACTCATCTTTCAATAGGTCCATTGTCTCACGTGCTGTGTGGCATGTGGCACCGTCTTGTTGAAACCACATATCAACCAGATCATTATCTCTCATTTTGGGCAAAAAAAAGTCTGTTATCATCGAACGATAACGCTATCCATTGACGGTGACGTGGCGACCGTTATCGTCTTTGAAGAAAAATGGTCCAATGATAGCGCCAGCCCATAAACCGCACCCGTCAGTTGGCCACCGCGGTCATGTGACATTACACCACTGGATTATTTTTTGTGGGGATATGTAAAGTCATTAGTTTACCAGGACAAACCAACGTCAATTGGTGCATTGGAAGACAATATCAGTCGTGTTATTGGCGAAATTCCCTTAGACATGCTGGAAAAAGTGGTGCAAAATTGGACCTTCCGTGGTGATCACTTGAAACGCAGTCGCGGCCAACATTTACATGAAGTCATTTTTAAAAAGTAATTGGCAGAGTTTGTTTTATCATCTCAAATAAAAATTTAACAATAATATTCAAATTTTGTGTGTTTCATTTCAATTTTAAAAACCAAACGCTTAAAAAAACACCCGTTACATATGTAAAACCAGTGGAAAAAATAGAAAATGTTTGTTTTATTTTTTTTTCCCCCTTTTTTGGTGGTTTCTTTGTTTGGAATTGCCAAAAATGAAAAGAGCTGATTTTAATTTGTTGTAAAAGAAGAGAGCATTTAAGTAGTTTTCGTGAAATAGGCACATTAGTTTAGTAAATTTATGAAAAAGTACTTTCAGAATTGAACGGAAATTCCAAAAAATTCAAAACCAAATCGAAGGGTTATGACAAATGTAACGAATGGCATTTCATTGAAGAATTTTGAACTAAAATCAGTAAGATTTTGTCTCAAGTTCACAAAATAAACTTTAATTTGTTTTATATTTTGACGACTTTGAAAATTTTTGTTATCAAAGCTTTCTTCTTTTGGACTCTGTGAAAGATTGTCCTTAAAGGATACATAATTCTTTACAAAATAAAATTGTATCAATTTTTTAACCCACAATAACATATTAGTTGGCATAAATAAATTCAAGCACATAAAGCTAGATGAAAATGTTTGTATTTCATCTTAAATAACTTTTAAAAATAATGTCTTGAAACGTATGCGCCTAAAAGTAGGCAATAGGTGTGTGAGTATATGTGTGTGTGTGTGTGAAAGAGGAAAGAAAAGATGAGGAAAATTATGAAAACGAAAGCGGTAATGTCGCGTCGCGACGAGGCGACGAGTCGTTTGTCGACCTACAGCAAGTTGTTGAAAGTTGTGAGGAATCAAAATAAAAGCCTCGAAAAAAAAGCGAAAATCAAACAACAAACAAACACACACACAGACACACACACACGCAAAGCATAAGTAGAAGATGTAGAAAACGAACAACACGAGGAACAGCAAGATGAAAAAGAAGAAAGAATTAAAGGAGAAAAACGTGTATAAAAGAAAATACACAAACTCACAGGGCTCATGTGACCCACCAAAAACGGAGGGAAACATATAATAAAATAGTAAAAACGTTGACAGCGACGCTGGCGCCTGACGTCGACGGCTACGTCAACGGAGTCGTCGTCGTCGTCTCGCCATGTAAATAAAAGTAAAGCGTGTGAGAAGCAAAGCGAAAATACTCTGATACACACACACACACACATTTATAGCATAAAAAATACTTGTAATAATAATAATAAAAATGCCGGCCTGCCGCCTGTTTAACGGCTGATTCCTCTGTTTTGTTGCCATGTCTCTCTTATGTCTGTATTTCTTGCTTGCTTCCTCCTACACACACACACACTCTTTCACACACAAATTCACTCACATGATTACACGAAAATTTTTCTGGCATCTTTATTCTCTTTTGCTCCCTTTTTGCTTTGCTATTTTAGTCAGCTGCTTTTCTCAGACATATGTTTTTTTTTGGCCTTTGCCTTTGCTTTTAACTTTAACTCGAGTAACTTTGCTTTAATAGCCTTGACTTTGAGTCCTTTGGCTGACATATTTAACTTCAAAAATGGGTCTTAAGCATAAAGTTACATTGCAAGTGAATTGAGTGATGAATTTTCGTAAAGATTTAACTCTTTAAATTGGTTTATAATGCAAATCTCTACATTAGACAATTTGAAAAGGTTTGAATGGGTGTTAAAGATTTTAGATGCACTTGGCAGACTCTAAATAGATGTAGTTTGATTAATATTTCCTCTAATTGTTAAACGATTGACGCTCTACTCGTATTAGAGAACACCAAGACAAAAAAGTATCTGAAATTCTGTCATTAACGTACATATCTAGGCCCCTTAAAGTATGCTATGAGCTAGAGAAGTATACATAGTTTTCAGCAAATCTATAAATTTTCATATGCCTTGCTTACATTTGCTTAGAAAAACTTTGAATGGTTCAAAAAGCGAGTTCTTGGACAGCTTATTACATACTTTGACGGGAAAAGTTTTGAAACTTTTCAAAGTTTGTTTTTATTATTCAAAAACCGAATTCATGGGCAGCTTATTGCATACTTTAAGGAGAGAAGTAGATTGTAGATTGTAATCAAGTAGATTTGAAAACATTCTCTAACCATCGACCTTCTTGGGTTCTAACCTTTTGTTTCAAATCGTATTAAAACCTCGATTTTGAAGAAGATTTTGATAGAAGACCTATTTCCCATTGACCAAGCATTCCAGAGACCACCCTTAATTCGCCCCTTTTCAAACATGTTGACAAAAGTATTGAATGAAGCTATTAAAAGTTTATGAATTGGTGGGATTACCGTGTCAATAGAAAACTCCTTAGTTCTTGTGTTCATCAAAGAAACTAATTTTGAAATGTGCAAGAATTGAACTCCGGGGCCAAGCCCTAAAAAAGCAAATTTTTAATTACAACTGCATCTGAAGTTTATGTACAAGAACTTGACCAAGAAAAACGTTGGAAAAAAACCCTATGCGGAAAGAGAAAATTGCCAGAGAAGAGAGAGATGATGGGGAGGTGGTGAGGGGGAGCTGTAGCAGTAGCAGGAAAAAAAAATCTGTGCAAAGGAAATCGACATGCAGATTAAAAAGGAAGTTTGAGGTAGAGAAGCAGCAGGAAGAAATGCGTAGAGAAACAGAACCAAACGAGAAAAAATTCGATTATCTGTGAGAGGAAAACTGTAATTAAATCTATGGGGTTTTCCTCCTCCCCCACGAAGACCGACACTATTCACATCCTTGTTCTCATTCTACTGGTCGTCCTTCTTGGCAAAGGAAATGTGCTGCGGAAAAAATGCAACGAAATCACGTAAAGCAAACTAATACCGCAACAAGGCGTGCAGATTGCAGGAGTAGTAGTGGAAAGTAGAAAGTAAAGAATGGAAGAAAAAGGACTTGGGTAGCGTAATAGTAGGAGCTGAGCCTGCGCAGGATCTGCGAACGGAATCCTCCATCTGTACGGTATGGGCTTTGGGTTGAGTTTTGGTAGTGGTCTTTAGTGCCAGGGATTAACAGCGAGCCAAATGGCATGAGCTTAGGCTCTTGGGCTTGGCCATCCAACCATCCAACTAGCTAGCCAGCCAGCCAGCCAGCCAGGCAGCCATTGAAACCAGGCAAAAGAAGAGGCTTCATTAGCATAGACATATAGAGGGAAGACAGAGAGAAAGAACAGAAAAAGCAGAGGGGGCAAAGGAAGAAGAAAAAGAATACACAAAGGAGGAGCAGAAGCAAAACGAGAAAGGAGGTGATGGTTGGGAGCCATTGCATGTGGCGGGGCTTATGTATGTGGCGAAAAAAAATGCGGGGTTTTCACAAGATGTGCCACTAACTCAAACTCAAACTCGAGTTCGGAAAAAAAAAATATAAAAAACGCAGCACCACCGGCAGCCACCTGAGCCTGAACCAACCTGCAGGACGCGCGCCGTTTGAATGCCGGAAATGAACATTGGGAAGTTGAATCGCTGGGACTTGGGAGCTAGCTTGGACTGGGTCTAGAGAACTGGGACGTCGTCGTCGTCATCGTCATCGTCGTTCTAGTCCTCGTCATCATCAGCAGCGTCATCATCATCATCGTCGTCGTTGTCGTAGTTGCAGTGGTCTGAAACACAAAAGAAATTAATTTCATTTTTTTCCCCTGTTTCTGTTTTTTGTTGTTACATTTCTCGATGTTGCTTTTGGCCATGTTTTGTTTTAACCCACCCCTTCCTAACACAGGGGGCGGTGGGGGGCAGCGCAGAGAAAAATTTCTGCTAAACCAAACATTGATTGTCACAAGAGAAGTAGTAGACGGAGAATAGAAGGAACACTAGGAGATGCAGGACCAGCTGCTGCCATTGCCTCTGATGGAGATGGCGATGATGATGATGATGACGATGACGCTGCTGATATACACACACACACACACATAGCATATAGAGAGAGACGGTAAAAAGAAAGTCCGGAAAAATTGCACTTTGCATGCGAAAAAAACAAAACAAAACAAAATTGTATCCCAAAAGTTTACTCCAACACTCTGAATATGAAATACCCTGTGAGAACTTGGAAGTTTTTTGACGATCAACTCAAAGAAAATGTAGTTTAGTAGTATTTAAGGAGAAGAATAAGGTTAGAAAAATGTTGTAAGATAGCAAAAAAATATGAGATTCTAATAAAAAACCATTTGGTTGCATTTAAATTAACGTATCGAGTGGGTTAATTGTGTATGTTTGACTTAATAGACCCATTGGTGAATTAAAAAAGTGTGAAATTGTGATTTTTGTCCCTAAAGTATGCAATGGGTTGTTCAAAAATTCACGTTTTAAAAGAACTTTTGAAATTTCTTGTATCAAAAAATTGATTTGTCTTCCAAACATTGTTAATTGACAGTTCTTGTATGCGGTATCCTCTCAAAAGTTCTTTCTTATTAAAGGAAATCACTTTCGAATACATAATGCATATCTTAGGGCGTAGATTTTCCCCAATGCACATCCTTGAATTCTTTGCTGATTATATTATTAATGTGTGATGAAATAAATGGCTTTAAAGATTCAGTTTCAACTACAGAAGGGTGAAATGGTTATTTTTGCCCCCTAAAGTATGCAACGTACAATTATAGAATTTCCTTTTTAGAAAATTCTGAAGAAAGTGTTGAAATTTTGGTAACTAAAACATTATTTTCATCCATAGACACTTTTTAGCTATAGGTCTTTTACAAAAATGAATTTAGTCTGGGAGTTGCATATTTTAGGGGGCACATTTCCAACATTTCACATCCCAAATGTAGGATAGTTAATACTTCATTCATTCCCTGTATTTACAAAAAAAAAAAAAGTTACAAGAATGGAAGTAAATGAAGATTCCTCCGCCTGGGCTATAAACTAACCACACACACACACACACACACACACACACGCCTTGTTTCTCCACACATGAAACTAGCAAACGGGGTAACGTTTGAGTTACGGAAATGAAATGTCACAACGACACGGAAGGCACTTGGCAGACGCGGCAGGCTCGACTCGACTCGATTCGGCTCGGCAGGAGTTTGCTTGGCTCCGCTGTTTAGCCCTGGCTGGCCTCCAATGTATGCCCCAATGTGTTGCCTGCTGCCAATGTTTGTGAATGATGTTAGAGGTTAAATGGACCGCCCAGTTGCAGGCATCAACTTCCCATTGCCTCCCATCTTGACTGTTTTTTGCTTCCTGTTACGTGCTTGGTTTCTTTTTGTTGTTTTTTTTTCTTCTTTTTTTTTGACGCGAACTCGCACTCAAGCTTCGACTTAAACTTGGTGGTCAGGTGTTGTCCACCAGCTGTATATACTCGTCTATACATGGCTGGCTATGTGTATCTTCTATCTATTGTGTGTGTGTGTGTGTTTTTTTTTTTTTTTTTGTAATTTACTAACTACTTTTACGCGCTGGTTCTCTAGAGAGAAACAGACAGATAAAAGAGAGGAACGAAAAATGAGGGAAAACCACAACATTTACCCACCCATCGCCACTGCCGCCCCTCGCTCTTTTGCATTCCTTTTGTTTAGTTAACAAAATTGCAAAATAAAGAAAAAAAGAAACAAATATAAGAAAAACTTGCCTGCCGCCCTGCATTTTAATTAAAAATTCTTCAAAATTTGCTTTGGGTTTTTTACTTTTCGTTTTTTTTCCTCTTTATGCTTTATTTCGTGGTTCATCTATCTACTTGGGGGTTTTCCCCGTTTTTACCCAATAATACTCTTGTGGTGTTTGTTTGTTGTTGCACCTGAAAGTAGACCACATATTTTTAATTTGAGGCAATTAAAAAACAAATTAAAAAGGATAAAAGGAAAGCAAAGGCGGTCAATGCTAGCCGCGACTTTTTCCAAAAGTTTAAATGTTTCTAGTAAAGATAAGAAACAATTACACTTTTTTAATATTTGTTTATTTGTTAATAATTCATAGTCTAAGGTATGACTCTTTGAAGTGAAGGAAATACGTTTTCTTTTAGCCATGATTTCCCAACATAAGGGAAAGTAGATCATTATAAATACATTAAAATATGACTCTTGATTAATGCAAGAAATGGAAGGGATGCGTCTACGTTTGTTTTTCAAAGTAGGAAGATATATATTTTTGATTACTTCAAACATCAGAAGGTTATGAACTATTTAAACTACCAACTTAGATCCGATTTTTATACTGTATTTTGCCTTTAAATCAAATGTTTGAGTTGATTGGTGGTTGGTGGCCTAAATGAATATATAAAGAAAAGTCTTACGAAACGTTAGATAAATATATCGACCAATTAGAACAAAAATCTTTGAACGTATTTTTCAAAAATGTGTATCATTTTGCAAGACGTTAGTCACAAAATTGCATTGGCCTATAAGAACTTTGATGTCTTCTTTAATACAGTCGAGTCTCGATAAGTCGTAACCCGCTAAATTGAAAACGTCCATATTTCGTAAGAAACTTAAAAAAAGTTCGCCCCCTGGAAAACCCGGTCAATGGAAAGCTCTGTAATTCGTACAAAATTCTGTTCCCTTGCCATTTCGAATTATCGAGATTCGACTGTAATAGTTTCGATAGATGCCTTTATGGCATTTTTTATAGTCTTTCCATTGTGCAGATGGCATTCCAAAATTATCAAATAAATAACCACCATGTGTTTTTTTACATGATTATTAAAAATTGTTTCATTATACCCTTGCAAAAAGGGTATATTAATTTTGGTCAGAAGTGTGCAACGCATAGAAGGAAGCATCTCCGACCACATAAAGTATATATATTCTTGATCAGCATGACGAGACGAGTTCATATAGCCATGTCCGTCCGTCCGTCTGTCCGTCCGTCTGGATCAACGCAAACTCCTCCTAGACCGTAAGAGCTACAGAGCTGAAATTTTGCATGTAGGCTTGTATATACTGCAGGGGTTGTATATCTCAGATTCAGCCGGATCGGACCACTATATCATATAGCTCCCATACAAACGCCAAAGTCACGAACAGTGACTTTTCTCAATAACTTCGTTATTTTCTGAGCTATTGTCGTGAAATTTAATATTGATGAGTTTATTATACATATAAATGACTATGCCAAATTTGATTAAGATCGGGTGACCATATCATATAGCTCCCATAGGAACAATCGGTCGAAAACAGTGACTTTTGTCAATAACTTCGTTATTTTGAACGTGATTGCTTTCAAATTAAATATTTGTTAGTTTAATATATCTGTTAATGACTGTGCCGAATTTGATAAAAATCGGGTAACTATATCATATAGCTCCTATAGGAACGATCGGTGGAAAACAGTGACTTTGATCAATATCGTCGTTATTTGCTATGCTAAGATTGTAGGCCGTTGTTTCGGAAACAGCTTTTTTAGATAAAACGTTTTTCCACCTTGATGGCTATAGGTAAGGAAAGAGTTACCAGAAAAGTTGCAAGGGTATACAAACTTTGACGCGGTCGAAGTTAGCCCCGGCCCTCTGGTTTTTCATTCATTTTGATATTTTTATAAAACAAGTGTAGAAAAGTCAAATATTAAAATACATTAAACTTCGACTGTGGACTTTGACTTGAGTTCAAATTTTGTTTTACTAAAAGTAAGGCAAGGTCTTACAATCAAAAGAATTTTTGATGAAAATGCTTTTGTCCACCTTTGTAATAAAAGCTTGAGAAAATTCTCTCAGTAGAAGTTACTCCTGAATATAAAAACTATTACAAAATGCAATAAAAGTGAGATTTGTGAGATTTCAATTTGCCAGACTAAATGACCTGCTTAAAGGGATTACATAAATATTAGTCTATACCAGTTCTTATACGACCAGATCAGTTAGCAGCAGTAGGTAACAAAAGATTTTCCAACTGCAAGAGTTTGTGCACCTTGGAAAATGCACTAAAAATAAACCTATTTACCTAAATTATACCTATATATATGTACATATATACAGCTGAGTTAAATATTTACCCTAATTTAAAGCGTAATCTTTTTCGGGCCATAAAACCTTTTACTAATGACCTAATTTTTCTCGATTTTTTTCACTCTCTTTGCAGGTAAGCATCAATATTCGTGACTGACCCAAGAGAATTACAAAAACAACAGAAAAAAAGTAAAAACTGTAAGTTTCGCTCGATTGAATCAGAAAGAAAATAGCCAATAAAATGCAAGTTGAATCACAATGCTCAAAAGTCGCAGAAGAAGACGCAAAACTTGTATTTCGTGTCAAAAAAAAAATAACAACAAAAAAAGTGAAGAAAAAATGAAAGCAGTTTAGCCCAAAAAATATTTACCTGTTGGCTCCTTTGCCACGCCCTTAGCGCCCCCCAATGCTTTGTGTCGCTTTCTTGGAACTGACAATGAGATTGAGGCAATTGATGAGGCTCCTGTGTACTGTACACTCGAGGGGGCATAATACTGTGGCAAGGTCTACCCTTCTGCATTACCTCCTCCTCCTCCTTCTCGTCTATGTGTATATGCCAGCCAAGTGCTAATTAAGTTAGTATGCATATGTATTTATGTATATATATCGGAATACATATATGTTGATTGTGAATGGCATTAGCAGTAGCAACATTTGGAAAGAGCATTTTTTTTTGTGTCTACTTAGCAGCTTTGTGAAAAATCACAAGCACAACTCGGACTCGAACACGGATTTAAATGTGATCTGACCTAAACTCTTATTCTACTTCATAAGTCGCTCTATCTCTTTCTATATATGTATCTTGTGATATGATGTAGTTGCTCTTGTTATATTTGTTGATGATAATGTGTGTATTGTTTGTACTCAATTCCCTTTGGCTTATTCTTTGCATATGGCATCGAAAACCGATAATTACCCTCAACAAAATGTGCTGTACAACGTCTCAGTAGTGTTGTCTGTGTCTGTGTCTACCTGCAGCGGAAGCCACACAAGAGACTCACACACACACACACACGCACACAGAGCCAGAGAGACATTCATATACATACAAATAAACTGGACAACAACCAATCTCACCTTACCTCACCTTGTTTTTTTTTTCTTCTTTCCTACAGCAGCGCACAAATTACTCACGCGCAAAAATCGCCGCCGTACTTTTCCATATGTATGTACGACGAAACAAATAATTTCACTATATGTATGACGTATGCGCTTTCTTGTTGTGTGTTTGCTTTTACTATAAGCAGGACCGGATTTAGTGCGAGGGCAAGGGAGGCTTCATACGCTTAGGGGCCCTATAAAATGAGAGCAACTTTAGGAAAGGAAAAGATAGTAGATGTTTACACCAATCTGATCTGTTTGTTTTTGAAGGAAACTTTTTAAAACCAATCCCGAAATTTTTAAGCCCCAAAGTCACCTCGAATTTGTTAAGTTCGACCCTTACTTGGCTTTGGCCTCAGAGAGCCCAGCCAAGCCGAGTCGAGCCATATGCATAAGCGTTGCTTCTTCTTGGTTGCTTTTTTTTCTTACCTGTGTGGCATACAAAATTATAAGGGTACCTCACTATATATCATTTATTTCCACATTAAAGTTCTTTTGGAAATTGGCGTCTGGACAAAAATCATAGGCTTCTTTACCTGTTGCCCACCCTAATCCAAGGGAAAATCCACCCTTTTTGCTGCTACCTAAAAGTAAAACGCAAAAGTTTCTACAATAGCCAAGCAGATGTCTGTGTAAGGGGAAATCCTTGAAGAAGGGACATTGTTTACCTGGGACGACGACGTTATTCATCCTAATCCAGATTTTGTGAACCCTGCGCCAAAAATGTTTTGTCTGCCTGATGATCGTCGATCGTATATAATCATCTGTATGCGACAGAATCACAATCATAAACGTTTCAGAAGTTTAACCTAGCACATCGTCATCAAACCAAGAAACATGGTTCTTGCCGCCGAAATTCAGAATACAAATGCATCTTCAGCAAAGAATTTGAAAAAAGTTAACAATTTCATTGAATGTCAAATGGGTGAAAGTGGTAAAACAGTGATGCTTCGTTTGCCCAGCATACGCCGTGAAGTTGGACGTCCCAAGGTCTTTGAGAATCGTCAACTAATTGAACAGATGCTTGTGGAACATCCCCACTTTACTTCCATTGATGTCCAGAGGGAATTGAAATCATTGCATGGCATTAATGTAAGTCGTCGTACCCTACAGCGTCGTATTAGTGAGATTCGTGCCAAACAACGTAAGACAAACCAAGGAAGAAAGCAGCCAAACCCACAACAACGACCACAACAACAACAACAGCAGCAGCAACTACAACAGGAGGAGGAATTCCTGGACGAAAATGATGAAAACTTTGACAGCTTTTTCGATAATGATGAGAACGATGATCATTTTGAAATTAGTTATCTCAGTGCAGAAGCCAAAAAGAAACGCTTGGATTGGGCTCTAGCCCATCAGGATTGGACTGTCCATGATTGGCGTAATATCTTCAATATGGATGACATCAAGTTTATCGATTGTGATTCACCGTGTAAGGAAATCTATGTGGACACCTTGCTGGGACCCGAGGGTACTGGAAATAGCAATGATTTGAATCTACTTGAACAATTGATGGCCATAATTCAGCCAAAGATACAGGAATTACCGCAACCACCGAAAAATGTTGAAGAGTTCCGTAAAGTTCTCTACAATGTATGGCATACAGATCAGGAGATGGTGGACAAAATTGAGCAGCTCTATGAGTCCATGTCATGGCGTGTGGCCTCTGTGATACAAAGTGGCGGAGATGAATCTGATTATTAAGAAAAACGGGTTGGCTAGTTGGGTAGATGGCAAAGCCAAATGCACCTAAAAACATAGATTTAGAAACTCTTATTATTATTATTATTTACTTTTTTTTAAACTTGACCTTATAAATAAATTAGATTTCATGAAAATTATATCAGGACTGTTCTCGTTTTGAAGTAGTTTTACTTGTTGCGCTCATTTTCGAGTGAACACTCAAGAGTTGCCATACAAAGTTTAATTTCAGACGTTTCCTTTTAGCGCCAACTGTACCAATTTATAGGGTTGTCGAGGTTGCCAATTGTTTTGATGCAAATTTGTGTATTTTATTGACAAAATATTGACAAAAATATTAAATTTCAAATGGATTTTTAATTGATTTAATCCTAACAAATAGCATACAATTCCTCATCAATTTGACTTTGTTTATATCTTGTGCTTATTGGCAACCATAAAATATTCAATAATCATTTCAATTGGTAAATTTTGGAAAGAAAAACAGTTTGTTTCCTTAGGTTCTCCTCACTGAATATCCTGCTAATGACTCCTGTAAATTAATTAAGGGATTTCATCCAATATTGCTTGATACATATTGTTTCTAAAAGTCAATATTTAGGGTAATCAGTTAAAATTGAACGGAATCGAATACGAAAACAAGTCTCATTTTTCGATTTCAATAAAGGAAAAACATTCGAATTCGAACTCTCAAACATGTCTGATTGACCAAAAATCATCTGACGAAAACTCATCGTGAGAAGAAAAGGAATTTCTATCGCATCACCCTACTACTAAGTATTGCTCATTTGTATCTGAATTTATGTTAGTGTATGCGTGTGTGTGTTGATGTGTGCGCATTTAAGCCGCAAAAAACAAAAACCAAGTCAGCATTTGCGACAGCAGAGACTTCGACAGTGGCAGCGGCAGCGACGTTGATGTCGACGTTAATACGTTGTTGCTTCTTCAGGCCAGCGAGCGACCCGGCACCAGCACCGACATGGAACCGGCGTTTGTCTACCTGTTCGCCTCAAAGTTGGGCATATTTTCTTTTTCTTCTTACCTAAGGGACCCACGGACAATCACACACAGATATATGTACATACTACCTGTGCGCTCATCCAATCGACGCACACACACACCAGCACACATGGACTCAATTGTCGATCAACTGCTCTCTTTCACACCTACATACATACACATATGTATTTGTTTTGAGCGAAGCAAAAGAGAGAGCGTGAGAGAGAGAGAACCGCGGGGCCTGACTGACTGACTGACTGCCTAGCAAGTCAAGCCAAGCTGAACGAGCCACGCTAAGCTGCTGTTGCCGCTCCACCGGCGGCGTTAACCATGTTGTTGCCGGCGACGTCGTCGTCGTCGTCGGTTGAAAGCCTTCGTCGTTTTCGTTTCTTCTTCTTCTTTAACGTCGTCTGGACAGCGTCGACGACGACGACGACGACGGCGGTTTTAGCTCTGACGGTGGCTCCGACACCAGCGACGTCCAGCGGCAAAAGTTGGGTTTCGGAATTTTTTTTTCCATGCTCTTCTTTGGTTTCAGTTCAGTTCGATTTTTATGCACAGTCGCAACGGAACGTCTACATATACCTGACGCGCGCTGCTGCCTACTACTACTACGACAACAACAACAACAACAACGACGACGACGTCGTCGTAGTCTCCCCCTTGTTCCCCACTATCACCAACTCTCTCTCTCTCGCTCGGTCGCTCATTCGTGCTCTCTTTCGCTCGGGGGGGGCGAGTGATTCTTCTGTCAAAAATTTTGTTGATTGTCGAAACGTCGCGAAAAAGAAAAAGTGCAACAAAAGCGAATAATACATAAAAAATAAAAAAAAAAAATAGTGCAAAGCAAAAAAAAATAAAACGAGTGAAGAAAGAAGAAGATTACAAATAAGAGCAAAAGTTTTTTTTTATAAAATATAAAAGAGAAAGAAAGAAATAAAAAGAAAGTAAGTTTCAAAAAAAAAAAAAGAACTGTGTGTGTTTGTGTGCGGTCAAAAAGAGTAAAAAAAAGAAGGGTAAAAACGAAAATCTACTTAAAAAACGGATGTGATTCTATCTGTTGAACTCGATGGACTTAGGTGTTGTCGGCCATTTTGTATATATGCCCTGTCATTAAGCCAGCAGCGTGCTATGTGTGAGTGTGTGTGTCGGTGTTTGTTTGTATGTGTGCATTGCCTCAATTATTGATTGATTAATTATTGCTGACGCGTATATATATAAGCGCGACCCTTTAAAAAATAAAACCGGTTAGCCACATTGGCTATTGGATGGATGGAACTCTGCTGCGTGTGGCAACTCTCCCTGCTGTTTTAGTTAAAGACTCTCTTTTATAAGTATATATGCATACATATATTTCATTTTGGGGAAAAGTCGAATGTTGCAAGAGTAGTATGTATTAGCATATTGACAGACAACTTACAATATCGGAAAACGATGGCGAAAATATAAAGGCGCATGCGCCACAGCGTAACGGCGGTTACACACACACACACACATACACATGGTCCAATCTCCTATAGCCTCTTTTTCTTTCATTCATTTGCAATTAACACTTTTGTGTACGTGCCGGGTAATCAGAGGTAACAAACAGCATCATCCCCTCCAACTTGGCCAATTTAGAGTCAGAGACGTCGTAGTCATAGTCTGACTTTGTGCTAGCCACAAAGCTAATCAGCGTGCAACGACTTTCTCGTTATTTAGTTTGTTGTTGTTGTTGTTGCTGTTTTTGTTTTTTCCTGTTTCTCTTGTGTTTGTAATTATTATTTTATAATCAACTTATTAGCAGGCAACAAAGTCGCTCTCTGCTAATGCGTTTCTTTCTTCATTTCGCGAAATTCAATTAAGGAATATCCACACACACACATACACACACAGACACACACATCTGAGGAGGCCACGCACATGTTCAGTGTTTGCCTGTCACATTCTATTTCTTATTGAGGTCTATCATACTATACGAATGTTTGTATCTCTCTTTCTCTTTGCTACTTGCGGATGTTTTGGCTTGATTTGCCATGCATCAATAATATAGTAAGCTTGAAAAATGTGTAAAAAATTTAGACAAGCCCCTGTTTAAAATGGTTTATATATATATACATAAAATATTATATATATATATACATAAATTATTATAAAATATATATATTATATGTATACATAAAATATTCCTATATTGTTTTCCCTATTATTATTTCCTATTAGTGAAATGTTTAAAAGTTAAAAAAGTTTTCAAGACGTTAAGAAAGATCTTCAGTTTTCATTCATTTTAATAGGATTATCCTTTTGGAAACTAGAGTACCTAGCCAAAGCATGAAAATTGATTATTGTTTTTATTAATATTATTGTTATTATTTCTTCTTTTAGCGTTTATATAGAGGTAGATGGTTTTATTATATATATAGTTCAATATATAGTTCATTGCTTTGGTAATTTCTAAAAATCAAATAAAAGTACTGATGAATGGAGTATAAATTCTCAATATCTTAACTTTCACATCGATTTACAACACTAATTTTTTATACAAGTGCCTAGTTCCAATATTATTTTTTTTGGCTTCCCGTTTTACAACACTTAATATGTTGAATGAAGTAAAAATTTTCAAAATCTTGACTATGACATCGAGTTTAAAACTAATTTTTCATACCAAGGGCCTATTTGCAATCTTAATTTAGTTGGCTTGGCGTTTTACAACACTAATGTGTTTTAATAAGCCTTAAGTTGTCCTTTTTATCATTTTACTACACTATTATGTAATTTATAATGAGGACCTGTTTACCAACTCAATTTTTTCGACGTTTTACAACACAAATATTTTAAAACACGGGGAGAAAATACATTCCCCTCAACTGGAATACGTGATTTACCTCTAGAAAGATGATCTTTGGTCTTTTTATATTAAAATTATGACAGATTGTTCATCGATTGGTCTTGTGTCACATTTCATACCGTTTTTCCTATACTGAGAATTTGAAAGTTGTACTAAACTTCATGATAATCTGAGATTTTGTGACCAAAAATATTTTCTAAAACAGACCATGGTTACGCCTAATACACTTTAGGACCAGTTTATATATGTCTTTGATAGAGTTGACTTAGAGGTTATAACTATAGATATACATTTCATTTATTTGGAAGTTTAAACTTTATTTAAATTAATTAAAATTATACAAACATAAATATACAAATTTGAAAACTGAAAATGGAAATTTCCTGCTTCTTGTATAAGAAAGTTCTCCGAAGTTAGAGATTCCCTATCTAGGCAATCTTCCAGTTAGATTTCTCGAAATTCTCGAACTCATTTAAGATGATTCTTCTTATTTAACATACAAAAAGTTGACTAAATTGTTTAAAAACTAAAACTATTAAATATTATTTACTATGTGAACTACAAAATTGAATAAGTAAAGGCTGCTCTGATCAGAGCCTCCATTTTTGTCGAGGATGTATTCCCACAAAAATTCCCATAATTCAAGTCATTTCTTATAAACCAAAGTTACGACACTTTTTCAAAAAACAAAAGAAAAAAAAGTGCTAAAACGATTAAGCAATTCAGTTCAAAGAACTTTTGAAAACTGAAGAAAAACGATACAAACAAAAACAACAAACACACAGAAAAAAAAGAAGCACAATGATGACATCCAATTGGTAAAAGAGTCGTTTGGAGTTTTGTTCGGTTTTTATGTCTTGTCTGTCGTTTGGCCTGTCTGACTGACGGTTGGTCCGTCTGTCTATGTGTATGAATGTATTAATAATGCCCCTATTATATTTCAATATTCATATATCTACATACATGATGATATGCCCTGAAACCAAAATGAGCTCATCCCCAAATATCCGTGTGTTTATTCATATATATACATATATGTATTTACGATTTGATATGCTTATGTAATGGTTTTACAATTTTGCATAGATTGTTGTATAACTTTTACGAAATGTCTAACAAAATGGGCGACATTGTAATTAACACTAATTAATCACAAAAGCTTGCAAAAAATCAAAAAACCAAAACCAAAAAAAAAAACTAAAGGCAAAATTAACGAACGAAAAAGTCAATCTGCGGCAAATTTTTTGTTGTTGATGGAAGAAATAGAAACAACAACAACAAAAAAACGTTGAAATACTCTGCACGAGGAGGCCTTGAACTTGCCTTGGGGTGCTGAAGATCGTTGTGTGTGTGTGTGTTGCCCAAGATGATGTGTGTGTGTGTGTGTAAGAACTACAATTTAATCATTTATTACAATGATTATAATTCCTTTTCTTGCCTCATTATATTCAATGGCTTTTGTGGTGGTGCCAACAAACTCATTAGACCTTGAAAATTTCGGTGCGTGGTGTTTTTTGGAAATTATAGCCAAACGACATTGTTGCGCAAGTGCGTAGAATTAATTACAAAAAATAAGAGGAAAAATAAAATAAAAAAAAACCAAAACCAAAAAGAACTCGCCGCGCTTCGCCTGATGGTTTCCTACTCCCATGACAATTAAGAATGAGTTAGAGTATTTTGTGGAGTGGTTTTCTTCTCTAAAAAAAAAACGTGTCTGAGAATGTATATAATTTGGTTATATAAAGATGGCGTTTTGTCTCGCATTCGAAACCAAAATAATATCAGGGATATCGAAAGTCTGTCGTTCTTACTTGTTTTTTTTGTAAGTAAACATTATCTAGATCGATGTGATATAAACAATTTGTAAACTGCTCGCAATGCTATTCAGTTCTCAGATAGTATAGAATATCGTATATTTCTAAAATTATGCATTCGTCATTAAATTTCACAATAAAATCGTATAAAATTGTTTACGAAATGTTATCAAGAGTCTGAGAATGCTGAGAAATAAATAGCCAGAAATTCGTTAAAAATTATTTGAGGCTTTATTTGTTTTACCAACTTGTAATTGTTTAAAGTTGTCAAAAATTCACTAAAAACTTTTGTTTAATAATACTTTTAGGAAATTGTGAAAGTATATGTACTCCAAATATATCTTGACCTAAAATATATTATACCTATATACATATGTATACATGTATGGCAAACTGTATAAGTTTCTATATAGTTTAACATATTTTTGATTCAAAACTTTGTGTGTCAACTAAGACATTTCCATAATAATTGTTTCAAATTTTAAAATTTCCTTCTAAACTAATTTTTTGATTTAAATTTAGACTGTTACTTTCCCTTTTGAACGTTTAAAAACCATTTTAAATTTATTAAAGTGTCATATCCTTGGCAGGATTGTATAGAAAATATTCCCACAATAAGATAAAACTGAAATTTTTTGCTTTTGGTATTTTTATTTCAAATTTTCCTAGTAATAGCTTTGGAAATGGATTATAAAAGTTGTTAATAGACTCCTCTCCCTTTCTTTCTCTCTCTCTCACGATGATCCTGAACCAATGATCAAAGTGTGTGGGTGTAAAATTTACCTTGAACATATTCAAATGCAGGACAATGCAGTTGCACTTAAATCCTTAAAAAGGATTCAAGTGCGTGTCAAAAATCTAACCTAAAAGTATTCCAAAGTTGTAGGCACTGTATTTGTTCTTAATTTGTGCAAATTGGTCTTTAAAAGAATAGAAAAGAATATTCATAATGTTACTCATAAAAATATAGAAAAATATCCTTTTTCTTCTCTTTGTCCTTTTGTTCTTGTAGTATATCATTGAGTGTTGTTTGTCTGCAGAAGGGTAATAAACGTTTTACTGCATCAGTTGTTGGGATTATTTTCAAAATATTTTCATGATTTATGAAATTTACTTGGTTTTTGAAATCCAATTTTGTTGAGCCGATTGACTCTAAAAGCGGCTTACACCTGATATATTCTTCGATGTGTTTTTTTTTTGTTGGAAATGACTTTCAATTTTGTTTTGTTCTGTTGCTGCAACAGGTAGAAGATAGACATTAAAACGTTAGCAGAGACGCCCGTCAGATTTAGACAAAACAGGTAAAAAGGAATGAAGGAAGTGTCTAAGAGCGCGACCTCCATATGTGTTCACTGGATGAAAAGAAAAATAACCTGTTTTCTAGAGAGTTAGTTCAGTTACTTTTTTCCCTTTTGTTAATGTTGTTCCCCCTTTTTTGTCCTCCCCCTCCACTTCTTTTTCTCCAAGTAACTCGCTGGAAAAACGTCAAAATTTTATGAGCCAAGACACACTCACATTTACACACACACCAGACCTTGACCTTGCTGATGTAGTTGCTGTTGTTGTTATTGTTATTGTTGGCTTCTTCTTTCATTTCTTGGTGTCTTGCCTTTTCTCTCCTTGTTCTATTTCTTGCATAATTTATGTGTAAAGAAAAATCTAGGCTAGACATTCACACACACACACACACATACAGAGTTACTACATGCATGTATGTGCCGTTATCAAACTGGCTTTTTACTCCACATTACGCGACGCATACGTTGCTGTTGCCGTTGACGTCGGCGTCGTCGTCTGTCTCTGTCTCCAGCGCTGCCGCTGTCGACGTCGTCTCCTTTTTTCGCCTACTTCTTTTTAGCCACTTCCTCTTTGCAGTGCTTTGGCACATTTTCAAACGTTGTGCCTTTTTCTTTTTTTTTTGATTAAATTTTATGTTGTTGCTGGTATTCCCCATTTTTCTGACTTACCTTACCTACTTTTCGTACTCCTCCCTTCCCCCCCGACAGCAGCTCCTTCGCCGCCTCCTTGGCTTGGTTTCTTCTTGTGCTGTGCTGTGCTCCTTTTTAGCTTGGAAACGAGTTTTTCCCTACACTTTTCCACCGCACATCTCCTTTTTAGGTGGCTGCTGTTGCTGCTGCTGCCTCTCAAACAGGTCGCGTTTTCTTTTATTGTTTTTGTTGTTGTTGTTATTGTTGCATCTACTTTTACTTATTTTTTCTCTCTTTCTCTCTGCTGCTACTTCTTCTCGTCGCGTGTGTGTCAGTGTTTACCTTGCATACGTCCTTGAAGATTTGTCTTTTTTTCTTTTCTTCTTTTCTTTTTTTTTTTTGGTCTGCTTCTTGAGCTTTGTTATTTTTATTACGTATTTTCCTCTTTTCTTCTTCTTTAGCTCTTTTGTTTTTATTATTATTTTTATTTTGACATTCCTCTTTTTTTTCTCTCTTTTATGCTGCTATAAATATCATCCATACACGTTTGCTGATTTTCTGTCTCTCTCACTCGAGTTCCTGCTTTTCGCCTATTATTAACTTGGCTTCTTTTTTTATGGCCCTGACTCTTCTTAACTTTAGCTTTGAGGTCAACAAACAGCTGCTTCTTCTTGTTGGTTTTTTTTTGTGGTTTGCTGAAGTCATGCGTGGCTCTATCTCTGACTCTCTCCCTAACACACTCACACACAATTCAGGGAGAGTGTGTGTGTGTGTGTGTGTGTGTGTGAGAGAGACACACAGTCTTGTAGCCGTAGCCGGCTTCAGAAACCAGTTTCTTGTCTCATCGACCAAAAAAAAAAAAAAAAGAAAACGAGGAAAGAAAAAATTAAGTTTCTCAGCCTAGCTAACATGTATATATATATATATAAATATGTATATAGCCGGCTACTATATCTCTTACTCGTTTTGTGTTTAGTTCGCACGTTTTTTTCCCTCTCTCTCTCTCTGATATATAGTATATATATCTTTTTCTTCTTTCTCACACCAAAATGTTTGTTTCCGCTGAGTTTTTGTTATTAAAAAATTGTTTTATTGAAATATCTTTTACAAGAATAAGTCCAAGAAAAAAACAACCAAATAACCAAAGTTCTTATAAGTCTTTTTATTGAAGAACGGAAATGCTTACACATGCAGGCAAATACGTGTGTGTGTGGTTGTGTGTGTGTATTTGTGTATCAGTTAAATCAGTTGTTTTTGCCAAATGGCCCACCTTGTCTCCCTCTCTTAGTACGATTTCGATTCATGTTGTCGTTTCACTTGATTGTCGCCCGAGAACACAAAATGAATTTCAATTTATGTATGTTTTTTTTTTTTTATTTATATTTCTTTTCTCTTGAGTAAGATTTAGATATCTGCATACATCAGTATACGTTTGCACAGTGGCGTAGAGAGGGGGAGACAAAGCGAAAGGGGGTGTACAGCATTCTCAAAAGTTTGAAAAGGGACATCCCTTGGGGTCCACTATTACTCCCTATGGCTCTGATTATACGTACATATGTCTATATGTACATTAGGGTGAGCCTAAGATTATATATTTTCAAACCTTTCATGTTCAAGATAAGGCAAAGTAAGTTAGCCTGCTATGTTATACCAACTAAATCATGCAATTTTTTCACCTCATAAAGCCTCAAAACTTCACCCAAAGTTTAGAGTAATTCCAAGTTAAAAAATCGGAACTTAATTGATTTTTGCAAATTTTTCGCACTTTTTAAACAGCCTCAAATCAAAATTTATGTGTTTCTGGTCCATCCCTATAAAACATGTGTTTCTTTATGTTGTCGTTTCACAAAAAACGAAAACTTCAGCTCAATCTGAAAAGTCTGTAAAGG
Organism: Drosophila willistoni; assembly: GCF_018902025.1. Classification (NCBI taxonomy): domain Eukaryota; kingdom Metazoa; phylum Arthropoda; class Insecta; order Diptera; family Drosophilidae; genus Drosophila; species Drosophila willistoni. The sequence goes on along the minus strand of NW_025814049.1, from coordinate 1,052,746 downwards.
CTCAAAGTTGTATAAGTGTTGTGTACATATGTATGTTTATTTCGTTATCAGTGAAATCAAAGAAAAGTCGATGCAATGTTTAAAGTACTTAATTAATGCATTATCGCAAATTACGTATACGCACAGTATGATTTATCAGAAAGTGTAAAAAACATTAAAATAATCTTAAATCCGTATGCCATTAAAGTCAAAAAATATCCATTTTGATTTATTTTTACTTGTTTTACTACATTTGTACTAGATCGCATATTACGTATACGCAGAGATTGACCACAAATCAAAACTTTCTTTTCGTTTGGCAACTTAAGTTACTCATATTTCTATTGAAAACTTTGATTGTTAGTGTATTTACTTATTCGTTTCTTAAACAATTTACTTTGCAAAAAAAAAAAAGAAAAAAATGTATTTGCCACTTTCTGGCTTAGCTACACACGACGAATATCTGTTTTGGGAACGACGACGAAAACGACGAAATGCTCGGCGACAGTCGTCAAAGAATACAATTAACATAATTTACTTACAAAGACATGCAAACCCCGTTCTTCTTGCCCATTTGCCCCTTTCCCCATTCCCCTTTTCCATCCCCATTCAGTAACCATCACGACTTGCCCATCAGTTTGCCGTATTCAGTTGAGCAAATTTGGCAAATCGTCTTCGTTAGTTGTTGTAGGTGTCATTTGGTTGTTGTGTTGAATTGCGAAATCGATTTCGATTATACTAACCCTATAATTTTTTTTTTTGCTCAGTTCTCATGCTCTAGAAAAGAAAAAAACCCAAGCCAAGATAAGTCAAAGTCCTCTCGCTCTCGCTCTCGCTATCTGTCTATCTGAAATAAATTTCTTTTTCATAAATATTTCATGGGTGTTGGTTGGTTGGTATAGGTAGACGTTGATATCGTTTATACAAAATCAGCAAAAAAAAAAAGTGATTGGAACTTTTTTTTTTACTTTCAAAAAAACTGAAATGAAAGAAAGTTTATTTTTTTTCTGTTGCCAAAGATATTTACATGTAAATATGTATGTATATGTATTTATGTGTATAAGTTTAAGAAAACAAAAAAAAAAAGGGAAAAAACTACAATTTGCATTGCAAAAAGCAAACAAACTTCAAACTTTTTTTGAAGGGCAGGATTAACATTTCTCCTCATGTGTGTGGGTGTGTTGGTGTGTGTGTGTGTCTATGTGTCGTACGTTGTTGATATGGGGATTCAAGTTGGCTCCCGATTTCCATTTCTAACCCCCTTCCCCTGTTGTTGATGTAAATTTATGCACATCTACGAAGTTTTCTACATCTATAGAGAAACATTCGAGGGTTACACTAAAAGTAAAACATTTGTATATCGATCACACAGAAGTCTAATGATCCCCTTTCAATGGGTAAAAGGGAATTTAATCGTTTTCTTTTCAACTGAAACTTTTCATGTGACTCTCGTATGTATCAGTGCCTGCAAATTTGCATAAATGATGACTATTTCGTATGTGTGTGTGTGTGTGTGTGTGTTTTTTTGTTTTAGCTGGACTCCTCTCGAGGGAGAATTGAAATTTCAAAGTTTTTAAGCATACAAAATCAAAGGGAATACATTTATTTGTAAAATGTTTTAAGCGCAAAATCGAGAACAAGCTCACGCTAAGAACAGGCTCATCCCAGGGCCCAGGGCTAAGGCATGAAACCATAAAAATGGCAAATTAACCTAACCCCATGGCAAGGGATGGGTAGAAGCCACAAACAAAACATCGTCATATATATGTACACGTATGCTCATATACATATATGTACATATATATATTATGTATGTGTATATATCCAAGCTGAAATCGGCACGTTTCCAGCTACGTCCAAGTCCAATCAAGCAAAGTCGTCAGCGTCATCGTCATCGTCGTCTGATTGAAGCAGCAGATCGAATCGTATAGAGTGGCCAAGGGAAGGCAGGGAGCAGAAACCAGAGGAGGTTTTGGTATGGAGGTAGGCAAGCAAGCAAGCCAAAGAGTCAGGGCTATCCGCCGCTCTGTCCGATATTGAACAACATGCCATAGGGCGGCAGCGGACATTGGAAACGACTCTGACTACAACCAAGCCGTTTGGATGGTAGTCGCTCACTTTGCTCGACAACGACGACAACGACAACAGCGATGAGGAAGACTGAGGGCAGCCTAGCAATTTATCCAGCCATGCATATTAAGCCTCACGATTTGTATTTGACTGTCGGCTGTCTCTCCTCCTCTCTCTCACTCTCTGTGCTGTGTTGTGTGTGTGAGTCAGTTAAACCAGCAGCATATGTATATGTAACCAGCTCCTCTGCTCACTTCCTTCTGCCTCTTAAAAGACACTGAGTTCGATTTCAGTCAAGTTTCAGTTTGAAATTCGATTTCCCATAAGTTTTCAATTTCACAGACTTGTAATATAAATGTTTCAGGTCTGGGACAGCTCTAGCAACAGAGTTCGAATGGAATATTTACGCTTTAAAACCAAGTAAACCAATATATTTACTTTTTATACCCTATAAACATATAGTTAAAGTGCATAATAATGTTGCCAAAGAATATGAAATAAGGAAAAGGAACAACAATTCAATTTGCGACTCTTTCTTTTAATAAAAACTGATTTCCGCTCTTAATATTTAAACTAACTTATTGAAATTTAGTACACTTATACTTTTGATCAATATCTATGACTTTACAAAGTTTCATAAAAGTTTCCTTAACAATGTCCAAGTTATCATTTTTCAAAAGTTTTACAAAAGATTGCACTAGGTCACAGATGGCGCTAAAGTGCACAGCATTTAGAAGTCGATGCATTTAAAAAATGTTGTTAAATTTTTTTTGGTAAAAATCAAAGTGAAGTAGGCATATATAACTATATAAATCAACTTACTAACAAATTCACATCTGTTTCTAAAAGTTTTCATTGCCTTTTCCTCGTAACCATCTGCTGCTGTTTGATGGAGGAGAAGAGTGAGTGAGAGTGAGTGAAAGAGTTGACTGCCTGTCACGCTGTTGTCGCTGTCTCTATCTCCCTGTCTCTGCCTGTGTGTGTAGCGTAAGCAACAAGTGAAGAAGTAGAAGAAGCTGCATCTTCACCCATCTGGCAATGTTACTTAAGTTGCACACACACACACACACACACAGACATGTGCATAAAGACATGGCCGATAAACGTTTTATTTTTGGGGCCACTTTAAGTGAGTGAGTGCTGTTGTCCCGTTATTCCACCTCATTTTAACTCACACACACACACGTGAGAGAGTGGGAGGCTGCTTAACATGGTCTCGCTCTCGTTCTCTTTGCTTTTCTACACCTTCTTTCCCAGTGTGCGTGTGTGTGTGCTAAGCCGGCACTTGTGCAACTTCTGGCACATGTTGACCCCCCTCTCACTCTCTCTCACCCACATACATCGCATACATCTTTTCTTATTCTTCTTGCTTTTATCCTTGGCGCATAGCTTCCTTTACTTTTTCTGTTGTCGACGTCGTCGTCGTCGTCGTCGTCGTCGTCGGCGGCGTTGACGTCTCAGACAATCGTCTACCGTCACCGTCTCTGTCTTGGTCTTGCCTCCCCCCCGCCCCACCCCTTTTAGCGTCTGCTTATTGTGCCACGTCCACAATTCGTTTTTGGTTTCCTTTTTCTATATTTTGTTTGCCTTTTTATGCTGCTTTGTTCGCGCGTAGACAAGGGCTATAAAAATGCTTTTGCTGCTACGTCGTCGTCTTTGCCTCTCCTCCCGCCCCCTCCCCTCTACGTCTCCCTTACCCACTCACCTTCATCTCTGGCTGCTGCTCCCACACGTTATTTGTTTTGTTGCTCTTGCTTTTTTGTCTTCTTTTTTTTTTTGCCGTCTTTTGTATTTTTATTATTATTATTTTCGCGTAATTCTGTGTTTTGCTCCGCACATTCTTTTGGAAAAATTCAACTTTTACTTTTTTTTTTGTTTGGTTGTGTGCTTCTTTTTCTTTTCTTCTTGTCTGATTATTTTTTCTGTGTTCTGTTTTGCTCTGGAAATTTAGCCTTGACTTTGCTTCAGTCTATCAATTCGTTTTTATTTTATTTTTTAAGTTGTTTTTTCTCGCCTTTCCTTTTCGCCGCTTCTCCATTTCAATATCAGAAAGTAGCCAGAGCGCCACCAAGGGAGACGGGGGAAGGGGCGAGAAGGGCGGCACAACGGCGGGTAAGATTCGTTTCATTCATACATTTTCCATGAGTTTTTATTGCCGTTTGCTCTCTGCAGCTCCAGCTCTGCCGGCGTCGTCGTATGTGGGGGATATATAGTCAGCAGAGCGGCTCGACGTCGTCAACTAAGAGATGCATTTGTATCTTTTGTTTTGGGCTCTTTTTTATGTCTTTATTTTTATGATGGAAGGTCGTTGGTTTCGCTGCCTAACTTTAGTCATTACTCTCTCTCTCTCTCTCTCTCTCTCTGAGTCTTGTTTCCCACTTTTAATTAACATTTCATTTCTCCACAATGTAAAGTGTTAATTAGTAGAATTTTAAAACGATACAATTCAACCGATTAATCGAATGATCGATTCGAACAGTTGGCAAAAATAAATATATAAAAAAATTCTCATTAATATGCGGGTATTGTACTACTTCCCCTCTCCAAGCTCGTCCACCATCCACATTAAGTCCAATCGCAAACGACTACAAAAAATGTGGCGAAGCAGTTTATTGAACTTTTCGTCAAAAATAGGTACATACATACATATATACATACATTTTCTATCATGGCAAATTTTTTGCTCGCGTGTACAGAGTCTCTCAACATTTTGGGAGTAATGTCGTAATTTACTCGATTAGTTTCACTTCCTCATCCATCGTATACCTGAAAACAGACTTCTTCTCCACAATTTTCTCGATTAGATCAGATCGACCAAGGCGACAACCTTTAATTCGAATGATTTTCGCCGTCAATAAAAGTAATCAAATTGGCCAAAATGACGCTCTCACTTCCACTCCATCTCCTCCAGCTCCTCTCTGAGACCATTTGGTAACTGGTTTGGTTCCGCTTTCGAAATGCCCCTTCTCCTCCTTCCCTCCCCTCTATAATGTGTATGTGTATGGTTATTCTTTTTATAAATATTACTACTACTAAACGTAAGCTTTTTCTTTGGTTTGTTTTTTTCTTCTTTTTTTTTTTTTGTGAACAAATTAATTATACATTTTTGCTAATTTGCAAATTTTCTCTTTTCTCTCTTTCTCTCTCTCTCTCTCTCTCTCTCTCTATGCCTTGTGACTTGTCGTTGTAGTTAAATTAATCGGGGGAAAATAATATTCATGTATACTTAATTCGAAATGTTCAAAGTTTGATTAACGAAATACAAAATATTGAAATCGTTTATATAGTATAACGATTGATATTTAGATTGGAGTTAAATTTGCTTAATTTTAATACTTAATAATGGATTTCTCCACTCCATTCTCTTTTAAATGTGTTTCTTTGGATTTTTTCTATATAAATATAGATTTTTGAGTGGAAAATCGTTCAAGAATTTTGAAATTTCGCTAGTTTAAGAGATAAAATATCATTCTTTGACTGACTTATTTGACTTATCTTGTGATAGTTGCGCTTTGAACTTTGATTTTGTGGTCACCTTTTCAACTTATCAACTTCTTTTCCATTACAGGAGATACAATTACTTTGCTCTGAGTCATTATTTAAAATTTCAACTTACTATTTTTACTATTTTCACGGTACATTCTTATATTTTCACACTTTTTGTGATATAACTCTTTGGAAACGTTTGTTCCCAAATCGATTTAGCTCTAAAATCAATGCAAAAAATTTACATTTATTACAATGTAGGGCCGAGTTTTTCATATGCAAATTACAAAAAGATTGTCACATCCCTTTTACCCAACTCACGGAAAATCCTCTTAACCAACCCCAGGCAGGCACCCATCCCTCCCCCTCCCACTCTCCCATTCCTTCACCAACACCTCATGGTATCAAAAGCAAGTTTTCATTTTCTTTTTTCCTCATAGATTTTTCTTACTTTTTTAATCCCAAGTTCATCTCATCTCATTTGCATGCAATTATTTTGTCTTGCCCATTTGGGAAATTTATAGAAAAAAATACAAAAAATTGTGACATGTACTTCAATTTCCCAAGAATATCTATCATTCTAAAATATATATCTTGATGCCTTGCAATTTGCTATAAAAATCTTCATTATTATCAATGGGCATTTAATCAAGCTGTGAAATGGACTCCAAAACACCAAAAAGAAAAATCGTCAGAAAAATGTTAAATGAAATGAAATTACGCGAAACATAGAGTGGAGAAGAAAAAAAAAGAAAATAAAGATGCAAGGAAAGGGAGTTTGCCAGAGTGTGTGTGGGAGTGAGATGATGATGGTAAGGAAAAGGCACAAAAAAAATGCAAATGGTGAAATTTTAAACCCTTGAATGTGCGCGGTCCATTGTCTTTGATAGTCATCATCAGGCTGGGCAGGACTGAAACTTTGACTGTGACTGAGAGAGTGGGGTGAAACTCTGGGACACGGGGATTGGTGGGTGACAGTGTGTGGGGTGGATTGTAGGTGGGTCCAGAGATTTCTCTCCCGCCCCCTCCCCCACAGCATCCTTCATTTGCTAGTAAAGAGCGCGAGCATCTCATTCCGTTGCCCATTTGCCAACTGGGCTGTAAGTAAGCTTGCCGCTCATTTTTTTTTTCTCCCTTCGTTTTATTTTACATTGTGTATTTCTTTTTTTTCGTACTTCCTTCCTTCCGCTCATTTGTCTCTGCATGAGGCTGGCGTTCGCTGGGCCCGCTTGAATCTCGTTTGTTTTTTAATTGTATTTAGTTACATTGGTAATTATTGATTTTTTTTTTTTGTTGTTCTTCTGTTTTCTGAAATCTTTCAGTTTCAGTACAGTTTGTGCAGTAGCAAAAAAAAAATAGAGTTTTTTAGGTGCGGAAAATGAGGCGACACAAAGAGAGACAGTCATTTTTCTCACATTCTATAGCATACTTATTTGGATTGATAAAAAATCTCTTTATTCAAAATGTTTTTGTTCAATTTTGGTTGGAGTTTGAGTGTTTCAGATTCTAAATTTGATGGATTTGTATGATTTATCTATTTAGTTACAATTTGGGCATGGAAAAATGCGAATTTGTTGTTAAAATACAAAAAATCTGTCAAAATTTCTTGGACCTCAATCCCTGCTCATTTCAAAGCAACCAATTAGTTTAAAAGTTGATCCCATAAAGCCTATAAAGGCTTAATTTCTGTTTGAATAGTTTACTTATAGTCAATCTGCTTTAGATGAAATTGTTGGCTATATTTAGATTAGGACTGAATGGAAAAATGGTGGGCCTATGGGTTCACTATGTTGACATAATTCCTACGTTTTTAGAATGGTTGTTGCTATTGTGTTTTTTTTTTCTGCACACTTTGTCCATATAGAACTTTTCTTATTCCTTTTGTTTTGTTTCTCGCTTTTCAATTATGCCTGGTTGGTTGAATTGAACTAGGAAGCAGAAAGAGAGAGGGAGAGTGAGAGGGGGGATGGCAGAAGATGGCTAGTGGATTGGACTTGGGGCTTTTGTGGCTCTCCAATTGCTAGGACCCATTGTGCCATTTTAAGCTATATATCACTCATACGCAGTGTTGGCTCTTGCTCTCTCTTTCTATCCCTCTATATTCTCTGTTTGTTTCTCTTTATTTTCATGCACTAATTGCGTTAGAATTTCAATGGAAAACAACAAAAAAAAATTGAAATGGAAAAAAGTGACACTGACTAACTCCTCTTGCAAACAGCATGGGCCCGGGGTGGGGGGGCATGGGGGGGTAGGATGAGCGGTCTGGGATTTCAGGGGAAGGTTAAGCTCTTTGATTTTGACTTTAGCAACAGCAGCACATGAAGAAAGATTTTTTAATTGGAATTCACAGTGGAGGAAATAAAATGGACGGGGTGGGGTGGACGATTATTGAAAATGGTTGGGTGAACTGGATTGGTTTTTCTTGACTTGACTTGGCTAGAGTAGTGATTTCTTTTCGTTTTTGCAAAAATGAAGTGTAGGCGGAGAGGGACTCGGCTGGGGGGGGGTAAAAGTGGAAGTATACATACCTGCTGGCTACCAATACTCTTTTTTAAGAAACCTTTTTTGTTTTGTTTGGTTTTACATAAGTCCCAGGGCCATTAGAGCTCCTTTCCTCTTTGTCGCTTCTTTTCTCTCTGTCTCTCTCTATCTCGCTCTCTCTCTGTCGCCGTCGCCGTCGTCATCGTAATTAAAAATAAGAATAAGGCACTGGTCAAAAACAGAAGAAAAAAAAAATGTGCCAAGAACTTGCTGGCTTGGCCATCAGCAGCATTTCCTTTTCCTTGCCAACCACCTCTCTCTTGACCTCCTTGGCCACAATTTATTTAAATTTCACTGCCGAACTCTTTTCTTGCTTCCTTCTTGCCGTCTTCCCCCTTTCCCGTATATTTTTTTCTTGTTATTTTTAATAAAGTGCCGCACAAAAAAATTAAAATGAAGAAGGCCAAGAAAAAAAAAGCTGCGAAAAAAGTTGCGTAAATTTGTTATGTACTTGATGTTGTTGTTGTTGGTTTCGGTTTTTTTTTTGTTCTTGCTTAAAACTTAAATAAATAAATAAAAGAAGATGAAGATGATGATGAGGAGGAGGAGGAGGCAGAGCAGGCAGAGATGAGTTTGGTTGGGTTATTCCAATGGGTAGAGGTAAGTCTTGGCGTTGATGAGCGAGCAGAGCAGGCTGAGCAACCGACCACAAGTCTCCATGCTTAACCACACAGCCAACCCTTTTGGCCCCGGCAGTGGCAATCATGCATCCTTGCCTGACATGGCCCAGGACAACTCCCTGAAATGTCCCTTCCCTCTCTCTCTTTGTCTCTCTGTCCCTCTTACCATCTCTTTCTCTGTAGTTCCGTTTCCGGCTCTTGCCATTTGCATGTACAGCAGCAGCAACATTTTTTTTTCCTTTCATTTAAAACGAAAGATGCTGTGCTTTTCCCTTCCACCACCACTTTCCTCTGGCTCCATCCTGCCATCTCTCTCGCTCTTGTTCTCTTGCGTGTGCTGCAGAAGAAAAAGAAAAGATTTCTTTTTTAAAAACACAAACTGGACAACTGGGATGGGTTGAGGGTTGCTCCAAGCATGCCGTTGTGTGAGGTGGGCGGGGGGAGGTATACAAATTTCAACCTACTCAATTTTTGCCTTAATTTCTTTTCTGGTTCGCCCCCCTCCACACCTCTCGCCCACTCCCTTCCGCTGCCATCGAACTCAGCCAGGCGGTAATAAGAATTTTTTCTTCATCCTTCTTTTGTATATACGTGAGTGTGCGAGTGTGTGTGTGTGTGTGTGTGTGTGTGTGGGTTTGGTTGTTTTTTCCTTTCCGTATTTTTAATTTAAAATGCGAAGCATATAAAAATGGGCAGGGACTTTGGCCGGGATCTGCTCCTGAGGAAGAAGTAAAGAAGAAGAAAGAAAAAAACTTTTGAAGTAAATATTTGTCTGTCCAATTGCGACGACGGCCAAGACCAAGACCAAGACAACTGCCATTTGCAATGGGCATCGATGTGGGAGTGTGGATTGGGTTAAGGGTTTGGGGCGAAAGTGTTGGGCTGGGCTTTGGGCTCTCTCTTACTATATTTATTTAATTTTTTTTTTTTTATTTGTGGACACACTGGTGACCAGCCCAGCAACACCAACTTCTTAGACCCATGCTTCTCTTTGTATGCTAAAAAGGGTGCGGTTACTCTTCCAATCCCATTACCATTAGGTTTCGAAATATGTATGTATATATGTTTTTATTGATTAAACAATTAATTGTTTGTTGTCTAATTGAAATAGTTCGATTCAATGATTCAAAAGAGCTTAACACATGGAAAATTTTGTAAACTTAAGCTTAACATAAAAAATTATTAACCCTTTTTTCTTATTTTTTCCTTTTTTAGGGTCTGCTACGTACCGCCGAACAATTGAAAATCAAAGGACTCTGTGAGACAGCTGAAAATGCAGATGATTTAAATGATGCGGCAACTGCCACAATAACAGTATCCGAAAATATACAACAATCAGTTGTTGGTAATATAGTTAATGCCACTATAGTACCCGGAGGAGCCAATTCACCCACCGCAATTGAACAGTCTCAGCATCAGCATCAGCAACATCATCATCATCAGCAGCAGCAGCAACAGGAGCAGCAACAGCAGCAACATCATCAGCAACAACAACAGCAGCAGCAGCACCAACATCAGGTACAAAATCAAAGTCATCAGCAGGAGTTAAGCTCAGCCTTTGGTCCATTGGGCGGGCAATTGTTAAGTACGAATAGTTCGGTGAATGGTGAGCCGGCATCAAGAAAAACTCGTCCAAAACGTTCCAAATCACCGGATCAACAACAGCAACAACAGGAACACCATCAGCAACAGCAGCAGACAATTTTAATTCAGGGACAAAATCAAACATCAATTGTTAGTTTACATCAAACAGTCGATGGAAATTATATACCCGTGAATGCCACTGGGCCGGGTGACGAATCGGACGTGGATAACGATCACGAACTTGATCACGTGCATGAGCACGAACACGAACACGATCACGTGCACGACGAGGACGACGACGAAGACGTGCATGAGAGTAAACCAAATAAGATTTGTAAAACAGAACAATCACTTGTCTCGCCAACATCAAATTCGTCCCATACGCCATCGACACATCATCATCATCATCAACAACATCATCAACAACATCAACAACACCATCAACATCAACAACAAAATGCTGCGGCGTCAACAGCAGCTGGAGGAGGCGTGGTGAGCGGCAACAACGGCACCAGCAACAGCGGCTTAACAACAACATCATCAGCAGCAGCAGCAGCAGCAGCATCAGCAGGAGCAACAACAGCAGCAACATCGGCATCATCATCCGCAGGAGGAGGCGGTGGTGGTCAAGCAGCAATTGTCACACAAATTGTAGTAGCGCGCGACGGAAAAGATACAAAAAATATGACTAGTTTAGGCATGGGATTGGTAAGTGGAAGCAGTTTCCATCACTCTCACGTGTGTGTGTGTGTGTGTCTATTATGAGTGTATTAGTGTGTGTGTGTGTGTGCGTGTGCTTGAGGGGTGTGCACAGTAGGTACACATCTTAGTTCCCTAACCCATCTTCTACCTCATCCCATAATCCTTCTAACAAGTAGTGTTGGGTCGCTTTTTGGGGAGTGAACAAACTGGAACATTTGATTTAGTTTTACTCGTATTATTCAGTTGTTGACTGACTCAGTTGTTCCTTTCTTATTCATTCATTTATTCAATCAGTGACTCATTAACTTTGTTGTTTAGTCAGTGAGTCACTCACTCGGCGACTCAGTTGTTCACTGTGTTCAGTTATTGTTCACTGAAAAGAGCTGGAACCATGACATCCTGGCATCCATAAGTCATCACAAAGGAACAAATGCCAAAAGAGGCCAAATGCAACTTAGCTGTCACCTGAGAAGAAATACCTCACCTAATACATATATCCTTTTCCCAAGAGTAGAAAATGAGGTAACGACATATCTCCGCCGTTAGAAAAACGACATATCTCCGCGCGGAGATATGTCGTTCTGAAACAACATAATTTCGCGCGGAGATATGTCGTTTTTTTAACGGCGGAGATGTGACGATTTGAAACGACATATCTTCGCGCAGATCACCGTTTTACAACGACATATCTCCGCCGTTAGAAAAACGACATATCTCCGCGCGGAGATCTCCGTTTTACAACGACATATCTCCGCCGTTAAAAATGCGACATATCTCCGCGCGAAATTATGTTGCTTCATTTCTCCGCCAGAAAAATGTATTGGGCGGAGATATGTCGCTATGCCGTAGAAAATACAGTTTATACAGAACTGAAGAAGTGAGTGAGCAATCGAATAAGTAAGTGGGCAAATGAGCAAGTAAGTGAACAACTGAATAGTAATGGAACAAATGAGTGAACACCTGAATGAGTAAATGAACATTTTCTGATTATTAGAAAAGTAAGTCAGTGATATTGTTCATCAAAATGAGCCGTTTGCCCCAACACTACTACCCTCGAGGGTGTTATCTCTGTGTGTGATTCTAGAGAGAGTATGTGTGTGTGTGTGTTTGCGTGTGTGAGTGTGAGAGAGAGAGTAAATTATTTCATTTCTTACTTTCCGGCATTTTAAACAGAATGGCGGCCTATTGGGCGTACCCATGGGATTTCTGGACTTTACACCCGAACCACCAGCACCATCAGCCACACCAGTCACTGTAACGGAACATGTCGATATCTCCTGCAATCCAAGCACAGATACGCGAGATCTATCAAGTGAGTGTAACGAAATGGTAGTGTGTAGAGCTAAATTTATAACTAAAGAAGTTGGACATTAAGTCTTCAAGAGAGATAAATGTATGAGAGAATCATTGTGACTTACATTTTGCATTTTTCTTGCTTTTGCCAGATCCCACCGAACCGCTTGACATTGACAATCATTTGGCGCAACAAATCCATCGGCTCGATCAATCTCCCATGCATTCAATAGCCCATCATCATACGGGCGATGAGAGTAATTCGAATTTGGTGCAAGTGCAGCATATAAAAAGTGAAGTAATTGAGGCGAAACATTTATCGCTTGCTGCACAGCATCAGCAACAGCAGCAGCAGCAACATCAGCAGCATCAGCAACAACAGCAACAACAACATCAGCAGCATGCCCATGTCCAGGCCCAACAGCATGCTGCCGCTGCAGCTGCCGCCGCAGCCGCTCATCAGCAGCAGCAGCAACAACAACAACAACAGCAGCAGCAACAGCAACAACAACAGCAGCATCTACATGCGCAACAATTGTTGGCCCAACAACAACAACAGCAGCAGCAACAACAACATCAGCAGCAGCAACAACAACAAGCGGCGGCGGCAGCAGCAGCTGCAGCAGCTTCTGGGGTGCATGCACAGCATGGTGGACATGTGACGCATGCGGATATTGGTGGGGCAACTGTCATGGAGATTGATCCGAGCCAGATAAAGCATGAACCGGGCATGATAATAACGCCAGAGATTGTCAATATGATGTCGTCCGGTCATATGGGTAAGTTTCTACTTAACTATTCCTTTAGTTACTGTTAACTAACGTCCATTTCTCTTGTCCACATTCCAGATATGTACAATTCAGATACCAGCGAGGATTCCATGATGATTGCCAATGGCTCACCGCACGATCAAAAGGAGCCGCACTATACGAATTTGGATCAGAAACACGGAATACTTGGCGGCAGCGGAATTTGCGGTCCGGGTGGTGCTGGTGGTGGTGGTGGTAGTGGTGGTAATGGTGGTGGTGTGGCTGGTGGCGTTGCTGGCGAGAAAGGTCAGTTTAATGGTCCCAAAGCTTGGACACAAGATGATATGAATTCAGCTTTAGATGCATTAAAGAATCAAAACATGAGCCTGACGAAAGCATCCGCCATATATGGTATACCATCGACCACCCTATGGCAACGTGCTCATCGCCTGGGCATCGAAACGCCCAAGAAGGAGGGCGGCACAAAATCATGGAACGAGGATGCATTACAAAATGCCTTGGAGGCATTACGTGCGGGTCAAATATCCGCCAATAAGGCATCGAAAGCCTTTGGTATACCCTCATCGACATTGTACAAAATTGCCCGACGTGAGGGCATCAGATTGGCAGCACCATTCAATGCCGCACCAACAACATGGACGCCGGAGGATTTGGAACGGGCATTGGTGGCAATTCGAGCGGGTAATACATCGGTGCAAAAAGCAAGTGCCGAATTTGGCATACCAACAGGTGAGTTTTAAGTTCCAAGTGAAGATTGTGGTTAGTCTCCCCCCCCCCCCCTTTTTCGCTTGCATTTAATCTTTCTGTCCATTCCATTCCCCCTTCTCTTACTAATCTATCACTCTTTTTTCGCCCCTATTTGTTGCAATGCTCCCTTTTTCCATTTTTTTTTTGTTTTGAAGGCACACTTTATGGACGCTGCAAACGCGAAGGGATTGAATTGTCGCGTTCAAATCCTACACCCTGGTCTGAGGATGCCATGAATGAGGCCCTGAATTCAGTTCGGTAAGCTTGATAACAAAAAAAACGTGGCCAGCTTTAGATAAGTAAAAGTGTTGTGGTCTTTTCTATGTTTGTTTGTTTGCAGTGTTGGCCAAATGTCAATCAATCAGGCGGCCATTCATTATAACCTGCCCTATAGTTCACTCTATGGGCGCTTTAAGCGTGGCAAATACGATGTTGTGGCCAATACCAGCGGAGTTTCGCTATTGAATACCTCAGGCAACACAACTGGAAGCATTGAGATTATTGAGCATAGTCAGGAGAATTCGGTAGGTGATATATAATATGGTCAGGCGATGCCAATCATGATTGGACCTAAAGCAAGTGCTTCATCCAATGCCTAAGCTGATGCTAACAAACTGTGACAGCATTTCTCACTAACCACTAAAACAAAAACCCTTAACGTTTTTTTCTTTATTTACACCCCAAAGTTGCATATGTTGCAGCAACAGTTTCCATACAGTCCGTCACCGCATCCACCAACGCCACAGCATCATAGTACACCGCAACAGCATCACAGCAGCTCCCAGCAAGGACCGCCAACGCCACAGCATATGCAGCAGCAGCAGCAACAGCATGTGGTCCATATGCAGTCGCCACATCAGGGTCATATGGCAACGGGTCATATGCAACAGGATGTGGTTACCTCAAGTAGCCAAGTGGTGCACGGCCAGCCGCAGCAGCTTCAACAGATCTATCAGCATCATGGTACGCCGGAGCGTAGTTGAGAATCACTGCATGCTGCTTCATTAATGGGCAGCAGCGGCAGCGGAGGAGTAGGAGGTGGTGGAGTAGGAGGAGGAGGAGGAGGAGGAGGTGGGCCTGGTGTATTAACGGGTATCAGCACTACACCCTTTGCTAGCATATCAGCATTGGTTAGCGGTGGATCAGGAGCACCATCACCTCATCATCCACCACCACCGTCAACATCAGCTTCAACTGGCACTAGCAAACGAAAGAAAGCAGCTAAACAAAAGCGTTGAGTGGAACCGGAATATCTAAAACCGGAACTACTACTAGTAGACAACGTTGAGGACGATGACGACGACGATGACGCAGCCATTGCCGCCGTGGCCAAGCCGGCGGACATCAAGTTTAGATTCAATTCAAAGCATTGGAAGCGTAAACTTAAACAATTCCATACGCGGTTGTCCGTAGGCAGGCAGTGGGCCAAACCCAAACCCAACTAGATAACAGAAACATTAAATTACACAAGTTTGGAATGTGTATAAAAAGAAAAAAAAAAAAAAAAACAATGTAAATAGATATATAAATATATATTTATATATTATATACAAGAAAATATTATGCTTTACCTACCAATTAGACGAACATAGTTATACATATACATAAATATATACAAAATAAAAGTAAACAAAAAGTCCTCGGTTCTAGCTATGTAAGCTGAAGAATGTAAGAAAAGATAGAAGATAAAAGATAGAGAAAGAGACACGTATGAAACTTTTGCCTAGGCTCGAAAGATGTAACTTGGATTTAGACTAGGTTGTTGTCTGTGTCTGTCTTTGTGTGTGTGTGTGTGTGTTTTGCTGTTAATATATATATATAAATTTTGACCCTTAACCAAGCTAAAATACCACAAAATCTAAATAAGAGACATGTTTAGCAGAATTTTTAGACTGAAGAAAGCCCCTTCCAAAAATATAAAAGAAAAAACTTTTCAAAAACTTTCTCACACACACACACACACACACACAGACACGCATTACGCAATAATTCACACACACACATACGTTTATATAGTAGATATAAATGCTTTATAATTTTTTGAATGGAGAATACCTTAAAAGAAAATAGTGTAAAAAAAACCAAATGTTTTATGAATTAACTAATTAAACCTCCTTTTTCATTTAGAATTTGATTTGAAAACCAACAACCCATATTCCGCCCTACATAAACACCACCCACCCATCCCTCACCCTTGAAACTCCCATGAAGTTTATTATGTATATTTTGAAACGAAAATGCAAGGAATGAACACAAGAAATGGATATGTATTTTTGATAACAAAAACAAAGAAACAACCGAAAAAGAAACCGCAAATGTTAAACACTAAACAAACATTTAAACTAATTAAGATATAAGTGAACTTCGAACTCTGTATAGTAGCAAAAAAAAAAAAACAAAAAAATACAGATACAAAAATTAAAATCAACATTTTTCCCGTATACAGAAATTTATGAAATATTTCTATTTTTCTGATAACAACTTTAGGTTGTTGAATTTTCAAGCAAATCAAAAGTAAAACAACAAATAAAAACAAAAAATATCTCAGATTAATCTAGAAAAATACCAAGAAAAAAAAAGAAATTGTAAAAATTATTCTAAATCAACTTTTTTAAAAACAAAACAAAACTCAAAGAAAATAATTAGCTTCCACTAGCATATGTATTTATTATATATATATATATATATATCAATGTATATATAAACACAGGTGCGCAAAAATTTGATTGACATATATTCTGAAGTTACTTCAACGTTTTTTTGGTTTCATGGTCAGATAAACAAAAAAAAAAAAAAAAAAAAAAAAGAAAAAAAGAGTAAAACTGTATATAGAAATTGCTAGTTTTTAGTTTTTATGAAATGGAAGAAAAAAAATCAAATGTTTTCGCACTTAATTTATTTTTTAGTGTTATATATATATATATATTTATGTATGTATATATACACCGACATCGTAGAACTGAATGCAATATGCTTACCTTAAATCAGGGTTTGGCGTTTGCTTGAACCCTGCCTTATACTCTATTTAATCTTATTTCCTATTATCGTTTAGTTTCCCGTATTCCCGTTCTCTTCTTTTTCTTCTAACTTAAATTAAAAACTATAAATAAACAAAACAAAACAAAAACAAAAAACGAATAAAAACAACAAACTGTATATCATTGTAAAGAGAAAATCCAATACAAAACAAAAATATATCATAATAACTTTGTTAAAATTGTCCGAAGAGCAATTAAAAAAAAAAAGAGAAAACAGAAAGAAAAGAATAGATCAACCAAGAAATAAGTTGGAAAGACGTATGAAATATACACACTGAAGAACATTTATTAAAACAAAATATGAAAAAAAAAATTACGAATTAAGCTAAATTAAAATTATAAGAGTAAACTTTAACCACACAACAGCAACAACAAAAAACAACCATATTGTAGCACATTTTCGGATTATCAAGTAAAGAAAATTACTGTATCTATTACAAAAAAAAAACCCCCCTTAAAAAAATACAATCTATGTATGTATAACAACAGGCCCAAAAGAAAAAAACAAAAACAAAACACAATGGCAAACACATTTAATGTAATATTGGTATAACGTAATTTTTAAAAAGTGAGGTACTATGAAAATAAAAAATTATTAAATAAAATAGAAAATACAATCAAAAAGAATTATTGTTTCTCTTGTATCGTTTTGTGCTTAAGGAATATAAATATATTTAAAAAGTCTGCAGAAGGAAGAATATTTTCGTAATCGATTTCGACTATTTTAATTCCGAACCGTTTTAGACTTGAATCGCATTTTTGTTTTGTGGAAATCAATAGAATCAATCAGTTTTCAATATTTTTTTCCCCCTTTAGTCTTTATTTAAGATCCATTGAGATTATGCTTTAACATAAGGGAGAAATAATACATATATGTAATAATACAATAAACCATTAATAAATTTGATCAGACATAAACATTTGGAAGACATTTAGTACGGATTAATTAAGACAATGAGAGTATTTTTAATATGAAATTTTTATTTTTTGTACATAGATGGAGTTTCTGGAGATTATTAAAAATTAATTTTTATCTTTCCTTCTGAAAATGCCATTTGAACTCAAATAAATTTCCCAATTTCGGAGAAATTTTGAGAGCCTTGCTTATAATGTATATATTCTATATATTTTTCAAAACCAACATACTTTCTTACACCATAAGTATTAAGTATCATTAAAAAGTATGACTATTGAAGAATTCATCTAATGTGAAGAATAAGCAATTTATTTTGATCTAAGACAAAAACAGGAAGTTTTATTAAATATGTACATAGAAAGATTAGATGCCACAGCATAATGTTGACTGGGTGAGATAATGTGAGACTGCTCCAGTGTCTGGTAACACTTTTTGGGGGAGCCGGTCATCAAATACTGGTTCAAAGTGGTTGTTTCTTTATAATGAAGGGAACCAAATAGGGGGTGTCAAAAACCGTTTTTTTCTGTTTGCCGTTTTTTGTTTTGTCTCTTTTTTGTTATTGTTGCTTTTGTTTTCAAGGTAAGCGGTTGTGCGCGCGGATATTTTTGCAAAGTCGTTTATTTCGAAAATTTAGCATCGTTTTTTGCTGAGTTTCTGGCCCGTGATTAAAGCTCACCCGCCCACCCAAAACAGAAAAAAAATTTGCAAACGAGAAAAACAGTTAAAATTCTGCGCGTTACTTTTTACTTTGGTTTTGAAAGAAATTGGTAACCAAAATGTGAACAAAACAAAACTGTAATAGTTTTGACGAAAATTACAACTGTAAACAAAAACTCTAAACCTTGAAGAAATGACATCAATATTAGAAAATTTCGATCCAAGTGTAGGGCACAATAAGTGAATCTAATAAATTCAATTGATATAATTGCGAATTAGAGCAAAAAGCGGATATTCCACTTGGGGTTTGCTAACTAAGTATATTAAATTTTTCTGTGCCATTCATAATATAAATTTGGTAGTTGTTGTTGTTCTTGTTGCGGGTTAGCGGCAGGTTCTTTGAATAATTCATACCCCAATGCCTAGCAGCAGAAATTTATGAAATATATATTAGGTCACTAGGGTAAAGAAGGCTCGGACGTTAACTGCATTAAGCAGTTTATTTTTATATGGCTAAAGGCAGCTGCAAGTTCAAGTGTACAAAAAGCGAGGGGAGCACAAAAAAAAAACGTCGTAACTTCGCAGCCTAACATTACGCACGATACATACACACACACACATACATCAGAGAGACACAACACACACACCGCACACCTACTCATGGTGGGGGTGGGGGGTCAAAAGAATAAAGCTAAAAGCTAACGCCTTTTGCGTTCAACACGTTTTTACCAATTACCTTAAAAATATAAAAAAATACAACTACAACCACAACAACAACAACAACATTTTGCTGTAACAATAATCAAGCAGACAACGTGCTGCGGTATTTTGGGAGAAGAGAGAAAAAGCTTTTGGAGCAGAATGTGGAAAGCTTATCTCCTTGGTACAGCTGATAGTAATTTCTATACATACATATATATTCGAAGGAGTCCTGGTGTTCAGCTGACTTCTACATACAACAACAACAACAACTGCGCAGAGACAACAAGTGAGCCGAATCTTGATATTTCTTCTCTTCTGTCTGACCTTCAAGTTATGCTAAATGGAACCAAAAATAAAAAAAAAAGTGCGAGAATTTATTTATAAACATTTCAATATATTTGAAAAATCAAAAATTATTTCTTAACAATGATTTGCCAGCTACATTTATTTCATAAACAGTTAAACCAGCCTATAATGAACTTTATTGCAATTTTTGAAATTGTTATAAATTCATTTTCATCTCATTATTAATTTCTACAAATTGACTATTTTTTTATGATGAATAAATTCCTATATAAACAATACAGAAAGCTAAACTAACAAAAACATATTTGGGGAATTTTCAAAAGGTCATATATAACTACAGAATAAATAAATAAAAACTTCTACCATAATTAACTTTGGCAACAATTGTCTTGGAATAAAGTAAATATTTCCTAGCAAAGTAAAATTTCTTGTGGACAAGTTATTGTTAATTAAGGTTCTTTAAGTCGGAATAAAAAAAAAGGAAGACTTTTTTAAACGATTAAAAATCATTCCCAAATCCTAATCATTTATAACGTGTCATCAAATTTAATCATTGCCCAAGTCTGAACAGATTTTTAATACAAAAATACAAATTTATAAGGTGTAGTAAAAATGTATTTAAATTGATAAATATATCACATTTTTTAATTTAACTGGCAAAATATAAAATCAAAAAATTGATTTATTTAGTATATGGGCATTTTCGCGGAAAGGTCAAAATCAGGTCTCAAATAAAAAGCACCCCAGGTATTGCTGATTATTATTAGGTTGACTATTAAAATGTATATCTTTGCTTTAAAATATTTACCATCTCTTACCATAGATCCAAGTAGTCCTTTAAATTTTGAATTGATATACCAATTTAAAGACTATAAATGCATACCGAACAGAAGTAAAGAAAATCTCGCATGAGTAAAGAGTTTGCAATTATTCCCAATTATGTAAAAAATATTTCATCTTCAAAATTCTCACAGTTTCCGATTAGTAGCAATAATATGTAAAGCCAAGTCCATCTTAAGTTGGGCTAAGGACCGCTCTTGTGTAGTTCCGTGAAGATAATATCCGGAGGATCTTAAGTTGTTTCCCATTGAAATCCGCAAAAATGACTATATTTAAAATGATCATTAGTGAAATATAAACCATTTTGTTACTTAGTTTTCTGCCATTTGTATGCCTTATTCCTAGTCTTTTTGATCACCTTATTCCTGTTACTTTTAATGAATAACTGTAGTAGGCGATTATTGCAGAGTTCAAAAAGAATTAGAGTTCTAAGCGTTCTAGCATTGAATATAGAAGAATATTGAGACAAATATCTTAAAAATTGGTCCATATTTGATGCACTTTTGGTGACTTTTCGTCCTCATGAAGTCGTTGAATATAATAAAAGGCTTTTAATAGAAAGAAAAGAATGTATATAGACACATAATCAAAACTAAAATAATAACAAATAATTAGAAAAAACAAAAAAAATTTCTTTATCATAATATTTTTTGTCCTGTTCTTTTGATTCTGGGAAAGTTTAAACGTATTTAACAAATTAATTATTTAACTAAAAACACATTTTACAAATGTTGTCATAAAGTTTTGTTTTATTTTTAATAATTGCAGTCCTAATTGAAGCCACTAAACGATAAATAAGCCCCCCTGACGCCAACGCACTTTTGCGCTGCTAAAAATAGTTACTAGGGCAACACAGCTAATTCAACAAGGAGTAGGAGGAGGAGGAGGAGGATACCCAACCACTACGAGGAGGCACAGGACGTTAAGGAGTGCGGTTGTATCCATTTTTGGAGCCTGCCTGGAAGTGAGTATATGCAATTAGATGGAAATTGTGGAAAGTGAAAAGGAAGATGGGGGCGGGGACGGATGAGGTCCCCGGTTATGAAATTAATAATTAGGTTACCAACCTATTTTGTGGCCGCTGGGGGAAATTTTAAATTTTACCTTGAGTATTTGCTTAAAAAAATTGGTATGAAACTTTGCTTTTCCATTTGAATTTTCATTTCCGTTTTACCTTTTTATTTCGCAAGGCAATCAACTAGCACTAATGAACTTTTGTTGCTCTCTTATGCATATAGTATACCCACATGTATATATATACATATATGTATATCTTTGCCTACGTAACCCTCAAAATGATTTGCTGTTCACTTCATGTTCAAGTTCGACCTCAAATGTTTAAGCCTTCTATAAAATTGACCCTTGAACCTTTTGACTAAACATCTCAAAGGTGTCTGGCCATATGTGTGTGTGTGTGTTCACTATCCTGAATGAATATTCAAGGATAATACTTACAAATTGCATACAATTGTTTGCCACTCTGAACTTTCGTGGCTGTCGGAAGTGCTGACTAGATCCCTCAAGATTCTTTGCTTATAAATGCCAACAAGGCAAAATTCAAAGTAATAAAGAGTTGCCCAAGTAAACAATCAAACAATGTTAGTTTAAGTTTCAATATGTTAGACTTTTGATAAATAAACACAAGTATTTTGTAAATTTTTGGTCATAACAAAGTTTTTGATGTTAATTTCATTATCAGCTTGAAATTTTTTTGTTTTAGTTTAAAGATTTTTCTATATTTTCATTTCTCAAAGGGCTTAACTTAGGAGTCCATAGTTTAAATTGAAAATTTCCTTGAAAAATCCATGAAATGGGTCTATTTGTATCCTGGCAACGACTTTGAATGATATATGTGTATGTGTGTGTCTGTGTGTGTGTATGTTCATGTGAAAATAGCGAAATGTGGTTATAGCCTTTGCGGTTTTTGCATTTTGTCAGATTAGCTTGTGTGTCTGTGGCATTTTCATTTTCATTCTCATTTTCATTTTGCCGTCAAGTGTAATGCAATTTGCAATTGTGCATATATATGTATGTAGGTAAATACAGATTCAAAATCTGTAGTCAGTATGGCAAAATCTCATTATCTTTAAGTAGATGAATTAAATTTAGTTATAAATAACATAAAGTAGGTGAAACAGATTTCTGTAGTCCTTACAAAAGCAATAAATTTTAAATTTGCACCAGCTGTGTCCTGTTCCTGTGCTTCGCAAATCGAATTCTTTATTTTTTCCCCTTTTTATTTCTGCATTTCCTGTGCCCATTCATTTCCTGGCTTGGCTTATTCGTTGTCGTTGTCGTCGTCGTCGTCATCGTCATCGTCATCGTCGTTGTCGTCAGGCCAACTTGTTAATGCTGTTCAGATTGACAACCTGTACTAAAAAAAGAATATGCATTTTGACGCAATGATAAAAAGGAAGTGAAATTTTTGCTCTTTAACTCTAACTGAAGAATAAGGCAAAAATTTCTTCTAATAGGACTTATCTTATTTGAAATATATAATTTAAATCAAAACGGACTATTTTTTTAATGTTTATTTTGGATTGAAGATATGCAATAAGTTGAACATTTTTTACTCAAATGAAATTAAGTTGATTGTAAAGAATAAAAGTTAAGAAACTTGAGTTGATTTCCAAAATTCTAAAGATTCATTTAATGATTAATTTCCAAAATTCTAAAGACTCATTTAATAATTAATTATATGAATAAAGTAGGAAACACTTGAAAATCGTCTTACAATTAGCAAGAAAGTTTGTTTGGACTTAGAGTATTAATATTGAATTATATTAATAACTATATTATAACGTTATAACTTCCTTTACTCCCCACTTTTAATTATCCGTTAATTTTGAACATATCTAAACCATTTAAATGCCTTAAGGACGACTTAAAGAATTTTAGAGGCGCCTTGATAACGCATTAAGAATACCCATAAGGAACTAGGAACGCCTTAAGGACGCCTTTACCAAGTTTATATACGCTTTTGGGTCGCCTTAAGGACGTCTTAAGAAAAACTTAAAGGCTCCCCTGGCAAGTCTTAAGAATGCCTTTAGAGACCTTTTGAAAGCCTAAGCGCCTTGACACGTTTAGGGACGCCTTGATGAAGCCTTAGAGAAGCTTAAAAACCCTCTAGAACTCCTTTATGATGCCTTCAGAACGCCTTAGGATGGTATTAGGAGGCCTTTAAGTTTAGAAACGCTTTAGGGATGCCCTAAAAACGTCTTAAGAAACGGCCTTTAGAAAGCCTTAAGACACATTTTGGACTTCTTTAGGAACTCCTAAAGCATGCATTAAGCACATCTTAAGAAAACTTAAAAAACTCCTGAAGAAGCGTTAAAACAGCCTTAAGGAAGCGTTAAGGATGCGCTTAAGGTGCCTTCAAGGAAGGGAGGGAGGCCTTAAGGAAACCCTTACTATGCCCTGAGAGGTTCAGATCTAGTTAATTTCAGCTCCTTGTTCATACAATTTTTTATTATGTTTGCATTGGGCCAAAATTATTCATAATTTGTGTCGCCTTGATAGTCAGATTTTAAAAGAATATATAGATCCGTCACTGATTATACAGAGAACAACTGAATTTGACACTGACCTTCTCTGGGCCTTGGCCAACATTGCGTATACGTTCCGCATTGAGAGCATAGCACTGATATAAAGAGACACAGAGACAGATAGAGAGAGAGAGAGACAGAGAGAAAATCTGTTGTTGGCTTTCAATATCAATGTCAATCCGAGTGGTTTAATGGGGCATATCGGGCACACATTTTCAATTGCCATTCATTTCATTCAGCTTTTGTAGGTCATCGATTCAGTCGATCATTGTTTTGTTTTCTTTCTTCCTGCTTTGTCTCTGGTCTCTGTTATGCTTGTTGACACACTCTTGGCAAATATTGCATAAAAATTCAGCTTGTTTGTGTACAATTATTTATTGCACTTGTGTATTTTATTTATTTGCCCCTTTCTCCCGCTCTCACTCTGTCTGTCTCTCTTTACGTTTCACTCTCTGTTTTCATTTCGTTTTCATTTGTTCCAATCTTATCTCTATATGTATGTGCATATATACGATTTAATTCATTATATTTTATTATTTTACTTTCTTGCTGCATTTGCATTTTGTTGACTAAAGTGAAAACATTTATTACGACAAATTTTCTTTTCCCTAATTACGAAAGTTCTGTGTTTTTTTTCCTTTCCTTGCTCTCGTTTTGTAATAATTTTTAATTTTATTATTATTTGTGGTTAAAAATGCGTTTACGTTCTGTAAAATTGTTGAGAAAAGTTTTGTAAGTTTTTTAATTAAGAAGAATCATAAGAAAAACAAAGTGAAAAAATTGTTGGCCAAAAATATTTTGTGTGTTGTTGTCACTTTCACCTTCCAAGCAGCGTCTGTAGAATGAGCAATGCCACAAGCGATGGTGGGGGAGGAGGCGATAGAGGCTTAACCACTAGCTCACCAACGGCAACAGCACTGGCAGGATCAACAGGATTGGGAACACCAGCAGCAACAGCAGCAGCGACAACCGGATCCGGGTCAAATCGTCGCCTAAGCAGCTCAACACGCTCATCTGGAGGAGCTAATGGAGCCATGGGCAATGTAGTTGGATGGCTGAAGCAGGTTTCTGTTTGACATTGAATGTTATCGATGTGGTGCTGCACCAAAAACCCCAACCTACCACCCAAAAAACCCCCTTTTTCTACCCCCCTTCTAAACTAAACCCTTTTCTTACACAGTCAACAGTTTTATCTCTTTTCGCTTGCTTTGATGTTTAAGTTGCCTTTTCGAAATCCTTCCAAAGTGTTGTTTACGTACATAGCTCGAGACATTTTGTATATGTATATATACTTTTGATTTTTAGGCCTCCATTGAAGTGCGCGACGCCGGGACTCGCACATTGTCTATGCTCCAGAGCAGTAATCCGAATTTTCGATCATTGGATTTATCGACCCTGGCCACGCCGTCCACCGCCGCTGGAGGTATTACAGCAGCAGCAGAGGGAGTTACCTCTGCTATACCATCAACATCAACGCCACCTTCATTGAGTGGTTCCTCAATACTCGCCGATCAAGAGGAAGATCCCTATGATAGCAAATCATTGACACCCCAAGACGCTCGCGATCTATTGACACGACCGACACGCGCTTACGCCTCGGTTAGTCAACCACAAAGTCCGCGACATCGCGGTGGATCACGAGGCAGTAGTGTTTCCGGCTTTTTACCCGGCTTAAACGGTCGCTCCACTTCGATATCCTCTCAGTTGGAGAAAACTAAGAAATTGCTCAAAATGACAGAGGGCGAGGATAAACCATTAACGATTCTACACTACAACGATGTCTATAACATTGAGTCCATGGCCGAGACAGAGCCAATTGGTGGAGCAGCTCGTTTTGCCACCGCCATCAAAAGCTATGGCCATCTGAATCCTTTAGTGCTCTTCAGTGGGGATGCCTTTTCTCCCAGCATGTGTAAGTCGTATTAGCGTTCATTTGATTAAATTAATGAAAAATCAATATCTTCCCACAGTGAGTACTTTTACCCAAGGTGAACAAATGATTCCCGTCCTAAATACAGTGGGTACCCATTGCGCTGTCTTTGGCAATCATGATTTTGGTAAGAGAATATCTAGAGCTAACAAAAATTGAATGAAATCTTTTAATATTTTTATTTTTTAAAGATCACGGTCTCGATGTACTGGTGGAATTGATAAAGAAGACAACTTTTCCCTGGCTTATGTCCAATGTGGTGGACAATGAAACCGGTCGTCCCCTTGGTGGTGGCAAAATCTCTCATTTCATTTTGCATCAGCAAATCTCAATTGGTCTTATTGGTCTCGTTGAGAGGGAATGGCTGGAAACATTGCCAACCATAGATCCCAATGAGGTTACCTATATCGATTATGTAGAGGCGGGCAATCGTCTGGCCCGGGAACTAAGAAACGAAGGCTGTGATCTGATCATTGCCTTAACCCACATGCGTACACCCAACGATATTAATTTAGCTGAGAAATGTAATGGTATTGACATCATCCTCGGTGGACATGATCATGTGAGGGAAGTCACCGAGATTAATGGTAAAATGATTGTTAAATCTGGTACAGATTTTCAACAATTTTCGGTTATAACAATGGAAAGAGATAAAACCAATCGAGAGCATTTTAATACGGATGTCAAGTGTGTGGATGTTACGGCCAAAATACCCGAGGATAAGGATCTTAAAATGGAGCTGGATAAATATGCCAGTAAGAGAGAGAGAGAGAGAGTGCATTTCAAATCAAAGTAATTTTCATAATATTTTTCTACTTGCAGAATTCATCGAAAGTAAACTATCCGATGTTATGGGTGTATTTAGTGTGGAACTAGATGGTCGATTCTCCAAGGTTCGCACTCAGGAGACAAATTTGGGCAATTGGGTTTGTGATGTGGTCCTAGCAGCTGTCGGAGCTGATGTGGTCATACTAAATGGTGGCACTTTTCGTTCGGATCGCGTGCATCCAGTTGGTGCTTTTACCATGGGTGATCTTGTCAATGTGATACCCATGCGGGATCCATTGATACTACTGGAAGTAAGTGGACAAGTTCTTTGGCAGGCTTTGGAGAATGGCGTGTCATCGTATCCCAAATTGGAGGGTCGTTTCCCACAAGTAGCTGGCATTAGCTTTGCCTTTGATCCCGAGGCCAAGCCAGGCAAACGTATTGATCCGCAACTCATTCAAGTGGGTGACGAATATCTGAAACTGGAACAAACATACAAATTGTGCGTCAAGAGTTATCTTTATATGGGTTGCGATGGCTACACAATGTTTAAAGATGCCCGAGTTTTGGTAAGCTCTCTGCAAAAATCTCTTTCTATTTTCTTTTTATAACCTTTGTTTCTATCCTTAGATGGATGATGATGCCTGTCCGGAGTTGGGTATAACACTACAGAATCACTTCAAGGCAATCAATTCCCGTAAATGTGGCCAAAATACTAAGCATCGTCAATCGTTGGTCACTTTATCCAGGCGACACAGTTTAGTTCAGTGTCTGGATAATCTAGACTTGGATGGTCCCTCGCCCATACGTAAGCTCAGTATGGGTGGCGGTCATCATAATAAGTCCTTAGATCTAACACACGGCAACTCGCAAAAGGTAAAAATAAGATCAAAAGGAAAACTCAGTAGGGTAAACAATAAACAACCGCTTTCAACTAATTTTCAGATGCTACGGCGAGCTTCCCTAGATGATTTGGAACAATCCACCTGCGATTTGGCACCACAACTGGAACATCGCATTATTATGATACAAAATGAAGAGGTAAAGACTTGTTATCAATTTATTGTTTAGAAAGATTAATACGATATATATAAAAATTCTTTTTTAGCACCATCGACAACTTCTGTTTAAAAAGGAAACTCACATAATGAACTCCACCATTAACGAAGAGGACGAGTAAAGAGCTTCCAGTTATAGCTTTTCTGTTTTTTTTTTTTGTTTAGTTAAGCCAATATTTTGCATTTACATTTATTGATATTTTTTTTTCATTTTCTTTTTTGTTTTTTTTTTCGTTTTTCTAGTTACAAGTTTAGACAACTTGATGAAGATTGTAGTAGATCAACATCTTCCGTTACGGAAAGACATATTTAGTAGTTACGCATAATGTTAGTTAGATACATATATATATATATTTATTGCGCTAATGCTGTTGTTATTAATAGTTTAATTTCTGTTGGGTCTAAGTTAACGTAAACTTGATATTGTATTATATACACATATACATACATATATATGTGTAAGCTGTCAGTGACGGATGGATAATATAGTAGATATATATAACTAGTATCTCATTCAAATATCTTGAAATTTCATAAAAGATCCGCCACTGTATGCCATATACATACATACATATAGACATATATAAGCAAAGAGTACTATAAGTTTTTAAACAAACACTACAATCCATTTAAAGGTTGTTTATATAATGCATCGTTTTGATTTTGCAAATGAAAAGTGTGAAATATTTGGAAAAGAAAGCAATATTTTTATGAATGTGTAAGAAGCAGCATATGTATATGTATGAGTGTGCGTGTGTGTGTATATTTTTAAAAGGAAGTTTCCTTGAAAAGCATAAACTGTAACAGACCAGGCATATATATATATATACTTGATAACGAATATAGAAAATTGTTCAACTGAATGTCCAAAAAGAAAAAGATAAGCTTACAACTGACGACAGCAAATACAAAGTTAACCAAAATGTACAATATACATACATACAAAGAAAATCAGCAGTCACTTAACAAGATATATACATATATATATATAGAGTAAATGTGTGTTAGGATATATATATATAAATGTTGCACCTGAAATAGTAGTTTTTAAT
Organism: Drosophila willistoni; assembly: GCF_018902025.1. Classification (NCBI taxonomy): domain Eukaryota; kingdom Metazoa; phylum Arthropoda; class Insecta; order Diptera; family Drosophilidae; genus Drosophila; species Drosophila willistoni. Next base: position 1,024,142 of record NW_025814049.1, on the reverse strand, counting down.
TTTTAGATATTTCCATTTCTTTAAAGCTCTCTCTCTCAATTTCTCACAGAAAAAAACTAAAACTGTATGGCTTGATGTAAAACATTTATTAAATATATATGAAATATATATGTTTATACATATACATATATATATTAAATATGAAAACTTTGCTTCTCTATAGAGGAAGCACTTTTGTTAGTCACAAAATGGGTTTAATACTTGTAATTGTTAGACAACACAAAAAAGAATTGCAGAAAAAAAAAAATGGTTGTTAATAGAATTGTAAAACCAAAGTCTTGATGGCACTAGCTATATGAAAGGCACAATCTCGTACTTCCAAGGTATTTTTCTGTATGCCCAGTTTATCATCAGTCTCAATGGACTTTTGTAAATTCTCACATTCATGTTGTATGAGAATATTATGACGTGTCAATTGTTTAAGAGTTTCTCTAGTTGCCTCACTAGCATTGGGTGGCTGGAAAAACGACAAAATATCGCAGAAATTGATAAAGGGAAATTCGTTTTACTCTTAAGTTTTTTTTTTCTTACCAAATTTGTATACAAAGCTATCAAATCGGTAACAGCTGAACGTATCCTTTCACCATGCGGTGCTATCGATTGTTTTTGTTCTTCGGGTCCTTGCTGCATGGCAATTATCAATTCCTTAAGACGCCGTGTAACTAAATCAGATTTTAGTTTAACCTCTTCGCCAAAAGGCTTGCCATCGCCAGCCATTTGATACATGCTGGTTGTATTCCGGACATCTGTTTGCCCTTTGACCACTATTGGTGCTAATCGTCGTTCATACATGCTAGCTGGTCTTTTTATGGTCGATTGATTCGAAGATGATGAGCTGTCATTTGGATTAACACCCTCGGGCAAAGAGAGTGGTTCATGTTCTGTGTCCGGACTGCTGAGACTCAAATCAATACGTCTAAAGAAATTATAAAAAAATTATAAATGATAACAAAAACTTAAAAAATGAAAATCAAAAATGTTTTCCATGCTCACAATGGCTCATCGTAGACGCTGGTATTTGACGTACTAGAGAATTTCGATTTCAATTGAGAATTCTCACTGGATAGCTTTTGCACAACATTCTTTAGCTGATTGATTTCCGATTTGTATTCACTGAGCTGTTTGCGTAATGTTTCCATTTCACTGTGAGTCTGAGCCTAAATTATTAAAAATTAAATCAAATACATAAATCAAATAATTAACTTAAAAGAAAACTTGAAAATCAAATTAAAATAAGAGGTCTTTAGGGTCTATATAATTAAACTACAGTTTTCTATTTCTACTCAGCTAAAAAATTTTATTTAATCTATGAACACTTTTTTTTTCTTTGGCGGCATTGTTATTAATAATTTCGAGTCTTTTTTCATTTTTAACCAAAACTATTGTTCAGTTTGAGTATCTTTTGACGCATTAGGTTTACCTGCTGGGCCATTGCCGGCACTGGAGAGTAGTCATCATCGCTGGCCACGGGATCATAGATTGGCTCATCATCTGACAAATTTGGATCGTGTATGGCGCTCTGTTCGAATGAGTTGAGCAAAACTGAATTATTAAATGATTGCAGCGATTGCAACGATGTATGTTGTTGTTGTTGTTGTATATGATGCGGTGGCATTACTGGTGCATCTAGTGGACGCAAATTGGCCATATTCTGTCGACGCAAAGCATCGATAAGCACATCGGTCAAGAGACCAGCGAATTCAGAACGATTGAAACGTGCCAGCTTTTGGCGACCCTGCAAAGAGTAGACACATAATTGAAGGGAGAATCAAACAAAAAGGTCACATTAATTAAGGCAAAAAGGTCAAACCTGATTGCGAGTGGCGCTTAGAAACGGATTGGCCGGAAGAAATGGTACAGTGGCATGATCAGCATTCAAAGTGCTTGTAGACCAAACTGTCAATCACATAAAAATCACATATAAATATATTACAAGTATTTATCATATTTGGCTTACTCACTGGCTTCACATTCGCGTCTATCTACTTCATCGTATAGATCCATGACAAGCTCTTCAAACATTTTATTAGGCACCAATTGCAATTTGCCGCGTGCTATTTTCAGCTGTTCACTGATATCGGCTCCATTTGTCTCTGGTATGACCAGATGGCGGCCAGTCTAAAAGAGTATTGGAAATGTTATCCTATGAATAAAATTTCACTTTGCTTATAAAACCTACCGAATGATCCGGTTTTTTGCCACCCAAATAGACAATTATACGATCGGTCACATCGTACATGGCATCTAGCAGTCTCTCTGCGATTGTATTATGATTATTAGCCTTGGCCAATTCCAATGGTGTCAATCCATTGCCATCTAAGGCATTTACATCGGCTCCATAGATCAATAGCATCTCGATCTGCGAAGCTTGACCAAATTTCGCTGCCATATGCAATGGAGTTGAGCATTTCTCTTCATGATAGTAATTCGGATCGGCCCCTTGGACAAGCAAACGCAAAGAGGTCTCCAGATTGCTAGTCCTTACACTGGCATGAAGTTGTTTGCTTAACTCTTGCTCCAGATTGCCACCATTGCCGCCGACATCATCTTCCATATCCTGAAGACTGGGTTTCAATACAAACGTTAGATTCACATGCTTGGCCTTGATGAAATCCGACTTTGTTGGATGCAATGCATCCTTGGGTGTTGGTTTGCGCCAACGGGGCAAATGTTTATTGCCACTGGAAGAGTTAGTTGCTCCACCATCCAACAAATGATGCTCCCATACACTATTGGCTCCATGGGCATTAAGTGAATTAACGAAATTCAATACTGAAGGCTCCCAATTACCTTGACGCAGAGATTTCACTATGGAAAAATGGCGTCCCAAACTGCGATGAACCGAACAACAGTCGGCGCAGAGCAATATGCCTCGATTTATACTAGCCCAGGAAGGATCTACCCACATCAAAAAGAGTCATAGGTATGTATGTAATTATTGTTCAGATTGCATTTCTTTATTTTTACCTGTAGCTCCACAATCTCCACAAACTTCTGTCTGCAAACGAGATTTAGATTTACTGCGAGACATTTTACTTGTCAAGGGTGGAGTCGTCGTCGATGTGGTCTCTGTGGGCGCTATAAATAATTTCTTATGAGCTTCGATTATGCTGCTGGCAAAACACATCACACATGTTCCGTTTTCTAAATATCCACATTTACAATGAACTTATATTGTGTGTCCTTTTTATTGGTTTAGTCCAAACATTTCAAATGTTTTTCTTTTAACTTTCAATTCCTCCAATATCCGTATAATCTTGAAGAGATTCGTTCGTCACCCGTTAACGTTGTTGTTTCCTTTTGCTTTTTAGAAGCAGTGTTGAGCAACGTCAGTGGGATCTGGCCATCTGTATAAAACAAATTGGTATGGCAACATTCGTTTTCCGCAACAAAATTCTTGCATTACTCAAAACTACTTCAAAAAGTCAAAATAAATAATTATTTCAATCAGCCGTTCAAAATGAAAACTCCAGTTTTTGGTGAGCTCAACACTTTTGAAGTGTCCGTCCTGTGCAGTTTAATGCCAGCTGTTTTTATTTTCCTTTGGTCTTTGATAACCGGCGATATAAAGGTGAGACAGAACACAAACTTTCTTATCATTAAAATCATTAATCATCAATTCTTATCCATCCCAACCGCAGAATTTTGAAGGTAGTCGCCTGGCCTATTCAGAGTACACCGCAAAAGATCCTATAAATTGTTACCAAAATTATGTTGAGCAAAAGTCCAAGGATACTTAAGGATACTCCAGATTATAAATAAATATAAAATGTATTAAAAATTGTTATCTACACCAATGTTTCTTGTGTAAATAAGTCCTTTTGCCTGTAAACACAGTAAATTTACCGCCTGGTCACACTGACTAAAGCAATAGACTCATCTTTTTGTTTTAATTTTAATTTAGTAGTTAAAAGCAGTATTTTGATCTCCAATTACGTATATTGCTGCGACTATTGACTACCTGGTGCATATCGCCCGTCATTCCGAGCTCTGCATCAGTTCCTTGTGAAGGAGAGAAGATTACAAAAAAACAACGACGCAAAAGCAGCAAAAACAATGTCTGAGACATACGGTTTGTCATCATGAGAATTACGACTATCTAATTAGATATTCTAACTAACAACACATTTATTTCAATTAGATTACCTGTTCAAGTTTCTGATAATTGGCAGTGCCGGAAGTGGGAAAAGCTGCCTTTTACATCATTTCATCGAAAGCAAATGTAGGCATAAGATTGTTTAAATATTTTCTGTATTGTTTGTAATTTCTTATCTTTTGTATGGGTCCATTAGTCAAAGACGATAGCTCCCACACAATTGGGGTGGAGTTTGGTTCACGTATTGTTAATGTTGGTGGTAAATCAGTGAAATTGCAAATCTGGGATACTGCTGGACAGGAAAGATTCCGATCGGTGACACGCTCCTATTATCGCGGAGCGGCTGGTGCATTACTGGTCTATGACACAACTTCGAGGGACTCGTTCAATGCATTGGCAAATTGGCTAAATGATGCCCGGACATTAGCCAGCCCAAATATTGTTATACTCCTGGTGGGTAATAAAAAGGATTTGGAGGAAGCACGCGATGTGACATTCTTGGAGGCCAGCACCTTTGCCCAGGAGAATGGTGAGCTATAAGTATATCTAGAATGGTGACATTAATGACTTTGTTTTTCTGTTTCTAAAGAGCTTATCTTCTTGGAGACGAGCGCCAAAACGGGCGAAAATGTGGAAGAGGCCTTTTTGAAATGCTCCAAAACCATATTGGCCAAAATAGAGACAGGCGAATTGGATCCGGAACGCATTGGCAGCGGTATACAGTATGGCGGAGCAGCTTTGCGAAATCTCCAGACCCGACAACGCAGCATTAACAAACCAGATTGCACATGTCGTGTGTAGATGACGACAGGGTTAAATCACACTCAATATTTACTTTACTTCTGAATATATTATAAACAAAAAAATTAATCTCTGATATGCGGCTTCACCGGATCGCATTAACATTTAGGTTGTTCTTATTTCTATTTTGTGTCACTTTAGTTCATTTTAGTTTTTAATCATTCCAAAATGTGTGTTAGTTTAATTTTAAACATTTTAACAAATTTTATTTTATTATATAACTTGCTGAATTATTTATACGAATGGTCTCCAAGAGTTATGTAGTTATCGTAAATTATAAGGGACTAAAACTGAATGTGGCACCAGGCAACGCCAAATGCTGGCTAACACAGATTTCGATTAAAAATGGAAGGAGAATGTGTTTGGCATTTTTTGTTTGTAAATAAAATTGCACAGCGATTATAATTGTAAAATTCTCCAAGTTATGCACGCGATTTAAATAAAAAGAAGAAAAAAAAAACAGCTAAACCTAACTAGTTCAAGTATTTTAAATAGCCAACAAAATCTAAATATAAAAATGTTTAACTTGGTAAATTTTGTTAACAACTAATTCCCAAGTAAATGCCGTGTCCGTAACCCCAAAACATTTGAACAACGAGCTTTGTAAAAATGTATAATTTTTTATTTATTAATTTGCGTAAATTTCACAAAATTGATATTAATTTTAAAAAAATCGATACAATAACATAGTTTTTCCATTAGATTAAAGTAGAATACTAGAAATTTTAGAAATTTATTTCTACTCTAATCAATGGAGACATTATCTTTTGCAAGACTAAAATATCATAAACTTTTAAAAAAAATTGAAGAAATTGTTCTTTAAAAACAATTTAAAAGACTTAATTTAATGGGTCTAAAAAAAATTCTCAGCTTTAAAAGCCAGTCTCCTATTAATTAGCATATTTATTAAATGCTGGATACAAACTAACTCCAAGTATTAATTTGCGATTATAAGGCGATCAGGACTTACAGTCTGTAAATCCTAAACGCCTGATATTCGCAAATTGATGCATGTGGTTCCATTAGCTTTAACTGGAATCTAAGCTTCGCTCTTGGCAAGTTTGCGTAGAGCGTGTTTTGCTGCCGCCAGCTTAGCTTGGCTGTTGTTGGTACCAAATCCATAGACCTTAATGGTTTTCTCATTGCAGGTGAATAAGCAACTAACCATCACCTTACCCTCATCCATAATGGCAGGACTGAATATCGGTTTAGCTAGCCTATGCTCATTGAGTTGACGAAGAGGATTTATAGGCACATTGCGTGAGAATTCAATAAGTTCAGGCTCAAAGAGTCTGTATACCACTTCCCAGGTTTTTTGTAAATCCTTGCAATCAAGATACACGGCTGCAATTAAGGCTTCTACAACATCACCCAAGGCCTTGGGCACATCTACATTTTCCGACATATTCAAGTTACCCTTGGCTAGCGGTTCATCGTTGGTAGACAAATTGTCGGCCATTTCCAATTCATCTTCCTCGTCCAAGGGATTGTGACATTGTATATCGTTTTCTTCAAGAAGTATTCGCACATGATGGGTTACACGGTGCATATGTTTTTCCTGGAAATCCACAAAACTATTGATGGATTCGGTAAGTAGTGTATTTTCAGCCAAAATGAATAAATGGAACCGATGCCTAACACAAATGCAGGCCAATGTTGTGTTATTGACCAAAGCGGATCGCAAATCTGTCAGTTGGCCAGGATTCATGCGGATATTTCGCTCAAAAATATATGCTGAGATTAGGAAATCCAAAATGGCATCACCAATAAACTCCAACTCTTGATAGCAGCCAGTCAAACGGTTAGTGGGATTCGATGGATGTGTGAGAGCCTGTAGTAAATAGGCGCGATCTTTGAAGGTGTATCCAAGATTTCGCTCCAAATAATGATAATTGATGAGTAGTCCATCAATCTCACGAGGATCACGATCCGCTCGTGTACGAGTGCTACCCAATTGAAGGTCAAGAAGTTGGGACAATGGCTTGCCAATGTCTACCTGCTTGCAGATGCCAAAATATTCCAAAATGCGGAAACCATGCTGAACACCATAGTTCTTAACAATAACGCCAAGGAGAGCTTCCAACGTGTCGGCGACCACTTTGTTTGACAGTTTTGATTTACCGATACAGAAATTCATTTCAGATTCATAATCCGTACTGGTGTAATTCGTGTTGGCCTGACAGCTTTCCAAAAACTTTTCAAAGTTTGCCGGGGTTAATTTTCCCAATGAGAAAATCTCTTCCTCAGTAAGTTGTAGGGCACACAGATTTCTTGGTAATACAAATTTGGCGACTTCTGGCTGTTCCTGCCATAGATTTAATATATTATGTGGCAAACTAAGGCCAGGCGGTTTCCAGGTGTACTTGGGAGTGAACAAGGTGCTATTGATTCTCGAAGGAATATCGGTTTCGTTCATGCAATATAAAAGATTGCGATTGGACACCAATGTGGATTTTATTTGGGTGAGAACGCCTTCGTTCCAGTTGCTATGAATGCTTGACAAATATAATGTTGCACTCATCTTTAGAAAACTATCACCCAACAATTCCAAACGCTCCATATCAAAGACATCCGAGCATCCGGAACTTGTAATCGCTGTTAGAAATTCACTCTGCTCGGCGGGAGTGATGTGTTCATTGGAAATGGTTTTCTGCAACACCGATAGCTGCTCGACTGGAGTTATTGGATTCGAGTTGGGTAGCAGGGCTGGTAGAGATTCGTTCGCCGTAGTGTTATAGTCGTAAATATTTCCCTTGGACATTTTGAATTGCGTCTCCATCCAGAATTCTTTGTCCTCTTCCTCTATCTTGTCAAATTTGACAATCTGGCCGCTGGTGAATTGACAGTAATAAGCAAGTTCAACTGGATGAGTCAACATCATGTTGCGACTCAAGTCTACTGGTTCCATATAACTTTGCCAGGGTGCTTCTAGATCACTAATCTGAAGACGATCCATTGATACCTCTAATTGTTTGGTGGGCAATGGATCCAACATGGAGCGTGGTTCCTCAACTTCCATGCTAACTGCATTTCCTGTAGAATCCACATTGCGGCGCAACGACAAATCGACATCCAGCACTTTGGGCCGATAATTTGGACCATTTTGTGGTAGCACATGTAGTCCCAAGTAAGTATTCATACGCTGACGCAGTGCCTCTGCATGAAGCAGGTAATGCAAACGATTCAGAATGCTTGGCAGAAAGAGTAATTTTGCCCAAAGATCGCCGGGAAATTGAAAATTGAAGCATAGCTCGGGTATTAAAATAATTCGCGCACGAGCTTTGCTCTGACCCGACGTTTTTACTCGATGTGCTATATAGAAATTTAATTGCTGTGTTAACTCACGAACTTCGATAAGGCACTGATTTTGATGGACCACATCTCCGATAACATTTTTATACTTGGACATGGTGTAGTCATAATAATTATTTTCGCTTTGGTTACTTTCCATCATGCTAAATGGGGTCTTATCCCTGTGCACCTTGGTGACCAACATCCGTTTATCTTGATAACTTGCATACCATTGGGTCACAATTTTACCCTCAAAGTCATCCGGGCATGGTGGTTCTTGCCTGCGTCTCTGATCCGGGCTTAGAGTTCTTGATTGTGGTAGACCACGATAGAACTGCGTCACTAGATTCCAATCTATTATATTGCCCTCCCCTTTTCCGCTGGATTTAATATCCAAGGGGACCACCAGATAGGAATTCTCCTTGCTGCGTTTATCAAGCACAAAGTAGGACTGCCAAATTTTCAAGATATCCCTAAACAGCATAATATGGAATTGATGCAGATGATCCAATTGCTCTTCAGTTTTCAAAATCACTTCATGCGGCTGCTCAGCGACCGATACATGAATCTTTCCATGACTGCTGAACAATGGCATTTCGGCCAGAGGTGGTAGTCGCTTACGCAAGAGCAAGGCATACCCACGCCCCGTCTGTAAGGCATCGTGCATATGGGCCGTGTATTCATTGCGCTCGAAATGTGGCTTCAATAATATCTCATAAGCATAACAGGTCTCACCCACACGAGGACGTGTATCATACAATTGGGTGGGACAGTTGACAGGATATTTGCTGGTATTGCCTGATTTATCTTCCTTACGGTTTGTTTTGGTTACTGCAAAGCAAAATTACTTTTTATTCATCTTTCGTTTCTCTTCAGATAATTTGTGTCACTTACCATCGTCGCCGTATTTCTTCCAGTGCTTAAAATGGATATCAGAAACATCTTTTAGGCGGTCAGTTAATGTAGTTGGCAGAAATTTTTGATTGAGCTCTCCAAGTTTATAAAGTTCCTTACACACATTGAAGGCAGCCGAAATTTTAGCTGATTTATTGCAATTCATAAGATCACTCTAAACGAACGAAAAAAAAAAAAACGCTTGAAATTTAGCTTATACAGAAAGTTACTGATACATACATATATGGTACTCCTTAGCTTGGTGCTAAGTGGCAGATTAATGGAAACCACTTGCTTAGTTTCAGCACTTTTGCCAAAATGTTGCACACGTTCGTCTGGGTTAAGCAATTTGTACCACGGCATATTGAAACCAAATGCATCGGATGGTAAGGTTTGACAATAACGATGTAGCAATGCTAGCGCACTACTGGCCAGAAGCAAAGAACCTGTCTCATTGATATAAGGCGGAATTATATCTCTAAAATGTTCGTTTATTTCATCCATTTTTGGCTCGGCACGCTCCAGGACACGATCCTGCAGATAATTGGCTATATCTCTATGAGCATTCTGATAGTCCATAATTCTCTTCGCAGTCTTTGGCTTTTCAGATTCCGACGCTAGGATAAGAAAAACAGCATCTTTAGACCGAGCCCGTCCCTTTGTTTGCACATATGAGTTAAATGTCTTCAATGGATCCAGTATAATAACATAATTACAGGCCTGCACATCGATGCCCTCCTCTAATACGGATGAGCATATCATTAGATTTGCCTCGCCATCTCGAAATTGTTGAATGGCCTATGAAGAAATAAAATTAGAGTTCGATTTATACATAAACAAATTGTTCTTTACTGAGTTTTGCCATTTTCGTTCCAGTACGGTATCGAAATTTTGATTGATTCCATTCCGTCCCACCATAAACTGCGGCACCAGTACATTCTTCAACTCCGGCACTGAGGCGATATACTTAAGAAGCATACCGTAGATGCTCTTACATGTGTACCTTCGTTCTACAAATACTAGACAGCATATATCCTTTGGATTCTTGTTGCTAAAGGTTTGCTTTAAATAATGAAGAAATCTTTGCACTCGAGGGGTAGAAAAATTGTAAATGTTTTCTTCGGTGTCCACATTGTCATCAGACATATCATCATCTATGTCTTCCCTCAATTTGCTTACAAGGAAATGTCGAATATTATCACATAGACTAATGGCCATTCGGTATATTGATCTTAAGACCAGCGTCTCGGCCTGTCGTTTCTTTATTTCAAACTCAACTAGTAAAGCAACGACTGCTATAGACGCCACGTAGATACCATACTCTTCCAGTTGATAAATAAAATCATTAAGTAGACTTTTTGCAAAATTTTTCTTGTTTGGCTCCCGCTGCTGCTGCAGACCATTGGAGAAACGGACTGGTTGTTTGCCAATATCGTAATTGTCCAACTTCTTGTGAAACGCTTCAATGTAATATTTAATAGTATCTATGAGCTCAAATTTATGAGTTCCATAGCCATATAACAAAAAAAACTCCTTGGGCTTGGTCGAGTAACTAGAATACAAATAAATAAAGCAAATTTCATGAATCGAAATAAAATAGGAAAAAGAATATAGTATTACAGCATGACATTCTCCATTTCTTTCATATCGGACACGGTGATAATATTGCCATGATATGTTGTCTCCAGATTTTTCAACATTTTTTTCACATTGTTGATCTCATTGCCCTTGATCAAGACTCCGGTAAGCCCAACAACTCGTGGCAGTTGCACATTAGGCCGAACGTGTAGAAATAAACGCATAAATTCACGAAACGGATGACGTCCGGTGCCATGATGACATTCATCTATAATCACAATGCTTACGGAGCCCAGAGACAGATGGGCGTGAAGCATCAGGTCCAACATGACCTGGGCAGTGCCAACAAGAACCTAGTAGAATTTATGTATACAATTATTAATATAAGTAGATTATACTTAACATCTATTAACAAACAATTGATAAAATTTGATGAAAATCATGCCAATTGAAATCTTTCTAGTTAAGCACTGGAACTTACTTGTTTTTCTCTTATTTCAACATCCCATTTGGATCTACTCCATTCATCGACACCTTGATCGCCTACATAAAATCCAACTTTGAAATTTGTAAGTGATCTACAAGCCAATGCCTGTTGACGGGCTAATTCGACAGTGTTGCACATGAATATAGCTCGTTTTCCGCCATCCTCGATGGTTCTAAAATTTTTAATTCATAACAAAGAAAAAAAAAAGAATTCCATTATCCATGCGTGTATCTTATTTCTAAGCTTAAGTGTTTATTCTCGAATTTCCCTCAAAACACTTGAGCCTACATCGAATACACTTGAATGGGATGCCCATTTTCTTAATACACACATACAAACATAAATGCCTCTCTGCAAGCCCTAACTGGAGAATCGCTGACGTTGTGAAATTCAGCTTCAACTATTTTTTGCTCTTTTTTTATTTATTTGTTTGTATTATTCATCACTTACTTATCAAAGTCCAATGAGAAACGTTTTAGTGTCAGGATGGCCACAAAGGTTTTGCCGGCTCCTGTGGGCAAATAGACTATCCCATTGCGCTCAGTTAGATAGTCAACCAGACGCGATTGATAACTACGTACCTACAAGAAAAATTATAAAAATTTTAAAACGTTCACAAATATTATAAAACAAAATCTGCTCACTTGCATTTCCTTGGGTGGGGTTGTCATCGCGTTAGCAGGCATTGGGTCTTTGTTCTTTGCAGTATCAAATAACACTTGTGCTTCCAATCACTGTATGCACTATACAAGCATATGTATGAATTGCAAATCCCACGTATGTCTTAGAATTGAAGGGATAGTTCTTATCTGTGATATGCTACGTGGCTTAATATTAGTGGCAAACATACATACATATATATCTATATAGGCACACACAAAGAGGCAAACCTCTTTGTCTTTTTTGTTTTCCGGGGATGTACCGAATTTCACTTTTAATTGCAATTATTTACTAACTATAACCACAACGAACTCAAACAGCAATAGATATGGCAAAGGCACTTACACACGTTACGGACTTAAATAGTACAAAGTTAAAAAAATTAATGAATTTTAATAAAAATAATATTTTACAATTTATTGAAGCAGCTGTTCTGATCTCCGGTACTGTCTATATACAATTAGAACGTAGATACGGCTATGTACATAAGCAATACATATCTACATAATCGATAGGTTGTGGTCTATCGATTTATTTTTCCATCGAGCATAGCCATTTTTAAAAAATGCTAAAGAAGATTTAACGGTTAAATCTCAAAAATTAATTTTATATATCCTTGCAGTGATTGATTTCGCTTCATAAAAAAAAAAAAAAATGAAATTAAATTTGCAAATTACGGACTATACATCAATCCACCTAACAATGTTTATGTCGCCAATATAATTAATGGTATTTGCATTCGGAAGTGAACTTAACTAACTAAATGCTGGCAAAACTCTTAGCTATGATGGGGAAAATTGAAAGAGGCATTAGAATCGTAGGAGTCCACCAACGAGCATTGAGGTTTTCGAGCAAAAAAAATTAACATTAAGAAATTTAACATTCTAAAAATATCCCACAATAAGAAGGTGAAATTTTTCTAGTTGCAGTGAATTTTACATTCAAAAAAGGCATTAAAATTAATAATTAAGGGTTTGAATTGGAAAAGGTAGGGTCACATTTCCTATTGTATCTCATGTACTGATGACTGTTTTTACAAACAAAAACGTTTGAACATTGTAAAAACAAGTGGGCTCATTCTATCATCGAGTACAAAAACAAAACAAAAAAATAGAGATTGCATTCTGAAAGTACTTATCACGAAAAGCCCCTTTCTTCCCATACTTGATGCAGTTTCCACGTTGTCATTTTGTATAACTGTAATTATTTTAATAAATAATCTAAAATCATTAGTACAACGATTAGCTAAGCGAATCATTATAAATCATTTGACAAAAACATTTACGTACATTGTGAACCAATTAAATTATGCAACACAAGTAATAAAAAACAAAGGCAAATCGACAAATATTTCATTAAGTAATGTTTACTTTATCAGTAGATTTTTTTTGTTGCTTTTCTTTTACTAATCTTACTATCAATTATCAACGTCCTTTTCGATTGGAATTTTTCAAGATTATTTATTTTAATCAAAAACTTTGGTTTTTACAAGTACTAGTACATACATCTAATATACATATGTATATAATATAGTACAATTGGGTTATCGGAAATTCTACATTATAAATACATAGGTTTGATTATATACTAGATATACAAAAGAAATACAAAAAAATAGTAATTTTAAATATTATTTATGGACTAAGACTATATACATATTAAACGTATAATTATGTGCTCTTTGGCAATCTTCTTGAACTCAATCAGTCGACGATATTTAACTTTTTTGCTCTTCTGATTTTTCGGGTTTCTCCGCCTTTCCACCTCCCAAAATATGTTGAATCTCAAGAATAGTTTTTCCCTTCGTTTCGGGCACAAAGAATATGCAATAGAAGAAGGCTATAACAGCGATGACGGTAAATATCCAAAATGTGGGACCCGGAGTAATCGACGTCTTCAGAATGGGGAACAGGAGGGTCACCAGGAAAGCCGATAACCAATTGCTCGTACCAGCAATAGAGCCAGCCACACTCTTGATATCCTCAGAGAAGAGCTCAGCCATAATTAGCCAAGGCACTGGACCAAAGCCAATGGAGAAGAACACAATGAAGATACAGATGCTGCTTACTGGAAGCCAACCAATAGATTCCACTGAAGTCGGATCGTTGGTCTGCATTTGGAAATAAACACCCATCAAACATGTTGTGATGGCCATAAAGAATGACGAGATAAGAAGAAGGATACGACGTCCAGCCTTGTCAATAATGAGTACGGCAACCACAGTGGTCACAACCTGAACGACAGCAATCAAAATAGCGCAATATTTGCCATCTATGCCAATGCCAGTTTCCTGGAAAATTGATGCAGAGTAGAAGAGAATGGCGTTGATGCCAGTCCATTGTTGGAACATTTGCAGCAAGACGGCTATGGCCAAACCTTTGCGGGTCAACGGACGATTAAGGGCCGCAAAAATATTGACTTTTTCTTTCTCATTGTTTTTTTCCGTTTCCTCAAGGATTTCTTTTAATTCGTCCTGAATGTCAGCATCCTTACCACGCAGCCATTGCAAAGCCTTTGCAGCATCATCTTGCCGTCCCTTAAGGGCCAAATAAACTGGCGATTCGGGCATGAAAAAGTGTACAGCAGCAAATATTATTGGTAAAATGGCGCACAATATATTAATGGTCAAAAGTTCCAAGAAGGCACCAACTATGTAACCATACAAGACGCCGGACACAATAAGCAACTGAAAGAAACTACCAATTGTGCCACGTAGCGAAGTCGTTGAGATTTCCGTACAATACATTGGTGCTGTCACACAGAACGCTCCGCCACACATTCCCAAAATGAAACGTCCTACATACAACATGGCCAAATTATTGGCGAATATCATTAAAATCCATCCAACTATATAGGGCGGTATGAGCGCCAACATTGTGGGTCTTCGTCCAATCCAATCGATCATGAAACCAATAGGTATGCACACACAAGTCGCGCCTAATGTCAGCAATGAGGATACCCAGCCAAATTGGCTTGAGGATACTGCCATGCCATATGCATCATCCTCTGTTATCATGGTCTCAACCGGTGAGGACCAGCCAATACTAGCGCCCATACAGAAGGCACCAAAACTGGCCGATAATCCGGCTATATATTGTGGTAACACCGATCCCCGCGACATGATCTGATCTCCGTGATGCCTTGAAGCAAACTAAATTCAAACTTGGCTCCTTTCTCGACCGTGCTTCGGTTGTTCCTCTGTCGCTGCTGTTGCTGCTGCTGCATCGAGAAAGTCGTAAATAGAGTTCGAGTTTCGATGGGCGCCACAAATCAGAGGAACTGAACTCAACTGAAGTGGGGGCGTAAAAAATGCCATAATGTAATATAAAAAAGCCCCCCAAATAGTAATAGAAAGCAGAACCTTAACTAATTAACGGCTGCTGCTATCGCTGTTTTTGCTGCTGCTGCTGCTAAAATACGAATAACTGTGTCTCGCTTCCACCCATAGCTCATATGCCCATAGAGCAATCAAATGGTGGAATAACAATCCGCGCAATCCCAATTGTCGATCGGACAAGCTGACGGCGCTAATTATACACTAATGAAATGAGAAACCCACCTACGGCATGTCTTTTGTTCAAGCCCCAGGTAAGTTAATAAATAAAATATGTAGAACTATTCTTCTGAAAATTCTAATATTAAAAAAGCCTTAAAATTGTAAACTATTCAAAAAACATATGATTTAATTCATCCCAAAAAAATGTTTTAAGACGGGTTTTTCATTACCCTTTGGTATAAGTATTTTCAAAACTTAGTGCATTGAAGAGAAATTGCTAAATTTCATACAAATATTTTGTACTGCATTAGTTGCAATACATTTTGAACTTCTTCTTAGTTAAAAACTTACATTGGAATTGGTAAAAATATGTACAAAAGCACCAAAATTTACAAAGAAATGTATTTGTTATAATGTTGGGCTGAATACAATAATCCAATTTATGTATTTATCCCCTATTCAGCCGCCTCGTATTTTGCTTAATTGTTCAGTTCTAACCGATTAACTTGTTATGATCTTCTGTCATGATTTACGGTTTTAGATCTGAAATCAGTTCCCATTGATACAAAGAACAGAATACAGAATATACCCAAAAACAAAAGCTGCGATATTCAGAAACAAAAATTCTTATATTTTTGTCTAAGATTTCTCTATCCTTACACACTATCCTTCTCAATATGTCGGGCTACGGTTTCCATCGACTCATCTATATCTCTTTAATATTGCTAATTATTAAAAACAAATTCTGTAGACATTAGAGTATATTTATAGTTCGTATGGAAAAAGTTTTGGAAAATCGGTTCCGCTGTTTTCTAGCTGTCATTGTAAACTACAGTTTGTTTAAGTGCTGCCGTGTGAAAAGTAGATAATAGAGGCAGAGAGCCTTTGAAACGAATAATTGGGCGGGGTGGGGGGTGTGGCGCACAAAAATCGTCATGTGAGAGGTATGTATGTACATTTAATCTGTCTAACCAATAGGCATCATGGGTAAATCGAAGGCATCACCATCATCACGCCTAATACACATGTTGTGGGAGACTTCACTAGTGTTGACAACGGTCACTTGGCGGTCGTAGTGGTGTCTCATTGTCGCACCCAAGTGGCTGTTGATAAGTTGTCAATCGAATAGAAGTACCTGATTAAACACAATCCATATATGTATATGGATTGTTTTTTTTTATAAAAACATCTACAATCAAATGCACCATGACTAGGACTAGGACTATATCTATAATGATAATGATAATGTTCTTCAGTCGATAATTTCAAACCCAATTCATAGTTTTCCGGTTAATTGCAGGCACATAATAAACACTTATCATATGCCTCTTAGAGAGCTTGTTTTTTGTGTAATTAGAAGGGTTTATTGTGTTGCAGTAGTAAACAATTAATCATCAGCCTAACTTGATCAGAGTGGACAAGTGCATGCCCGATTATATAATCCAAAAGGTAAATACAATTATGGCGTTTTATTTTTTCCGTTCGGCCTCTTCCATGGCACGCATCATTTTGGCGTCATGCTGCTGATGGTGTTCCCTGATAGCTCGTTGCAATTCCTCGTGATGACTCTTGTGTTCCGGTGGATAAAGTTCCCGCTTCTTTTTGGTAACCCATTCCTCAAAGTATTCCGGTTGATTGAAAATGTGGAATAGCGTCACCGGAAATGCCATGTACATTCCCATTTTGGCTACCTCCAAGACCCAAGTTCCCATCTCGTATGTGTCTCTGTTGTTTTCTTTTTTTTTTTATAGGTAAATTTTGTTAAATATTTATATTTTTTGTTAATTTCTTCTTCGAAACTGTCAACAAACAACAGCTGTTTAAATCAGTGTTGTATAGGCTTGTAACGAAAAAACTGTGTTGCAAAACGAGAGCAGGAAACGGTAAATTTTTAAACTCAATTTGTATATGTAGAATATATTTTTGAATATTTCGTTAATTTGCATGCATTTATAATGAAAAATCTTAAATCTTATGTATGTATAAAGATTATTGTAAATTACAAAGCGATAGCACATCATATAGAATATAATTTCACGGAAGCAACTTTTTCAATTCTATTTGAGTTTTATAAGAGATTTTCGATGAGATTTTTTTTTTTTAAAACCGTACAACGGTTTTAACGTTAGATTTACGAAAAGGTAAGTGTTAGGGGGGGGGACCTTAAACTAAAGGGCAGTTTCGCCGGGATACTCCTCGTGTGAAGTAATCAATAATTTCTTTGAGCACAAATGCTGTTGTCCTTCTTCTAGGCACACATTCTCTTTGTTATCCATATCGTCTAAATCAATGGATTTCGGATTTTTCAATGGTGTCTCTGCCGAGCGTTTCCTTCCATTTGTTGAAGTGGAACTCTGGGGAGAACCGACGGGTGCAGGTTCATTGCCATCCAAACAGTATAATAAACTGGGACTCAATTCCGATTCATCGAAATCATCAATGTCCTGAGTGCTGGCCCCATCAAAATCATCGGAGCGACTTGCGAACGACAGATCTGCTGGACTAGCCGTCAAAACGCTGCGTGTCAGCAAATATTCCCTAAAATCCAAAAAACAACATATTAGTAAACATTACGATTGTTTATATCGTTTTGACCACTGACTTGAAATCGCTGGACAAGGCATTCAAATTCGGCTTGGCGTCCTCATTGCTATTACTGCTACTTTCAGTACGCTGTCTAGCTGACGAGAAGGAATTTATGTGAGCGAAATTCTGCTGACGTCGCAAAATATCGGCGTAGCCGCCAAGAGATGTGGCATCTTCACTGTGTAACGATGGCGGTTCTAGTTCCGGTTTAGCGGGACTTGCCGTCAACGATGAGTCCGCATCATCTTGTAGAGCAAAACTTAGATTAAGCTGCTTGTCAGTGTTTCCGGCGGCCAATGCATTCAAAAGCATGACGGGTTTGCGGGATCGAGGAGTCATAATGGATTCCTTAAAAAACAAAAACCTTTGAAATTATTCAGAAGATTGCAGATCAAAAAGGTTTTGCTCACCTGCATTGCTTTAGGCATACGTTGTGTGGATTTGGTTATAGGGGACATGGATCGTCGACCCATATGCAGAGCTGGAGTGCTTGTAATGAGATCCATATTGCGGTATACTCTGCTCTGCAGAAGGTGCTGCTGATAGCCTAGACCAAGGCTAGGCAGCTCATTGGAACTACCCATGCTTTCTGAGAGGGTATCATCGTCATCATCGTCTTCTTCATGGTCATCCACGGATGGCTCTTTCTCCTCATCATTATCATGATCCTTATCATTAGCATCATCATCATCAACATCATTATCGTCGTCGTCCACATCCTCTAGGAGGGGGGCATCGGCTGCTTCCAAATGACCATGTTTCGCCTCTTCCCCACTTGGTCGACGCTTTAAAGTAGCTGAGACACTTCGCACTAATCGTTTTGTGGTTTCCGGAGTGCTGAACGGGAATCTCAAATTACCCATGCTGACTCCTTTCATCAGTTTGCGTGTAAGAGACTTTCCCAAGTGATGGTTGTTGTTGCTCTGATTGCTGGTTGAAGGCACTTCTATAATGGGCGTGAGTGGATTGTCGAGGTTAGCGCCATCGTTAACCTGTGGCAAGATACTACAGAGATTAGGCTCAGATTTGTAGCGTGACGATTGATGAACAGGCGTGCAAGGATTTGAATATTCCTCAATTTCTAAAAGGCGATGATCATCCCAAGCTACAGCTTTCTTCTCAGCCAATTTTTTCGCAACTGATGTTAAAACTTTGAGCGGTGTCACACAGCACTCGCCATCAATCTCGTCCGACTCTCCGACAGCAGCAACAGCAGCAGAAGCCGCCACGGTAGTACCAACACCGTCTCCGTTATCCGAGTGCTGTCGTGAAACGGGAGCCGAATTGCTGCCACTGTCCGACGAGATGGACGACATTGTTTCCATTTTAAGCGATGTGGATGAAATGGATTTCTTAAGTGAATGCTTGTTAGTAGACATTGAGATGGAGGATACGCTAGCAACAGTTGGTGTGGCGGCATGAGTGTTTGGTGGCATTTGTGGGGTGGGGCTCTGGAATAGCACACGTAATTTCGGCTGCTTCACATGCAACAGATTGGGCGTCTAGGATGTGATAGAATGAAATGACATGCGATTAGTTTACAGGAAATATACGATAAAAAGTAAAGATCAATGAAAAGAACGAGCAGGTAATAAGGTCTTCATAATTCCTACCTCAGGCCCTCCTCCCTCCATTGGGGCATGAAAAGCAGGCGGTGGAGCTCTCTTTGGTGTGCGGGACATAAGTGTCTTGTGAAAGATATGCTTCTTAATTGAATCCCCTAATGATTTGGCACTACGTGTAGCCTCATTGTTCTTCAAACGATTCATTACTACCAACTGCAAAGGTGTACCTTTTTAGAAGAAATGCAAATAGATTAGATTGTATTTGAAATAATATTTTGACAGACTTACCCTGTCCATTTTGCTTATTAAACTGTTTGATTAATCGTCGCTTTTTCGATGATTCAGGCAGACTTTGTATGTGGGCATATAGCTGGGCCAATTCAGTGTCCGTATTATTGGTGTTCGTGGCTGCTGCGGTTGCTGCGCGGTCGACAAATGTGTAAACAGTGTTTACTGTGGAAACGTCTGAGATAGATTCGTCAAGCGTTTGTTCAGGAGACATAGTTTTCTTGCGTTTTCGTTCAAGGAAATAGGCTCGAATGTCGGTGGCCAGTTTACCAGGTACCTGAAAAATGTCCAGGCCACGGATAATCATGTAACTAACAATGCTGGACATTTTTTTTGCCGTATAATGCAGGACTTCCGGCGGCAATTGACGTGGGCAGATCAGATGAGGTGTGAATAAAGTGGCTAAATTTTCGGCAGACATTTTATTGCTGTTCTCGTGCTTGGCCACTGAGTGAAGCATTTCAATGATATGGTATAACAGCTCCCTATGCTCTTCGGGTAGCAATAGAAGCAGCAGCTGCATGGAACTCAGCAGATGTTCTGCTTCCTGAGTGCCTACTTTACAGGTCTGGACTTGACACAGCGGTACAATTTGCAAGTGTGCCGGATAATGGGCATCCGTTAGTAAAGGTTCAGGCAATTCGGCCAAAAAGCTTTTAAATACGGTGGCACAGTCGTGGGCTGAATAACCGGCCAATTCCAAATCCAAAGGCTTGTCCTGTTGTATGTTAGCTCTCAACTCATTCTGCCGTGATACAGCACCCGTCTTGCGAAACAAACCTTCTTGAATAAGATCTAAAAGAAGAGCATACGCATATTCAGTATTTACCCATTTTCACATTGATATTGACCTACTTTTTTCAAGCATCAGAAAATCCTTAAGTTCTTGCAGGTGCATTAGGAATCCCGCATCAACTGTCGACTGCAATGATTCTGTGGGACTATTGCACACTGATTTGGAGCCCGATGCTGTGCAACCAGTTGGAGCTCCAATCTGCCCTAGACGATGTTTTTTGGAAAGGCGATTCCATTTTTTCATTTTACCCTTGTCCTCGTACACAATTTCATGGCATGGTAGATCGAATCTGCATCGAATCAAAAACAGTTAGAACAATGTTTAGGTTAAAGTCATTAGCCCAACTGGAGGACACTTACTCATCTGTATTTAACTCTAGCTCAAAAGAAAGATGCATTCGCACTAGAGATTTATATTTCTCATAATTGCAGCCGCGCATGCGCGTGGCCAAATCGAGGTCATTGCAATCATTTATATTCACGTAGTCCAAGTCCGTGTCCATTGTTTAGTAAAAAGAGGAAGCAGCTGCCGCTTCAGGCGCAGTCATAAAGCGAAGACAATTCGAACGAAAAAATGTAACTACAATCAACAGAACTTCTCATTTAACATAAACTATAAATATTCCCTAAGTAATTGGACTTAAAATATACAGTTTAACCATATTTTAAATTGGTTATATTTAAGAATTTAATTGACGACGCGCTTCAAAGACACCAAAACCGCTGTGAATTGAAATATTAAAAATGACAGGGTTGTAGAAACTCCCAAGTATATCGGTGTTGGACAACAACGTTATCGAGTCTCCATCCCTCAAATCCGAATTGTTGGTTTTTATCAACACTAAATCAAGATATCTGCTATTGTCTCGCGGTCGTTTTATTTTTTATAAATTTTGTATTAAAATGGTGATAATAACTCCAGTTTCGGCACCCGAACACGGTTTGCTGTACACAGCTAACAATATAAAACTTAAGTTGGGAGAAAAAATTGTTGGAGACGGAACAGTCTACATAGCTCAAAAGTAAGTTCAATTTTTTTTTGCGGCGGGGGAGGAAATAAGCGGCGTCTGCGTCTGGAGTTGCAATTTTGTATAATTTTTTTATTATTATTTTTATGCATGTAGCTCGCTTTCTTGGCAACCTAGTGATTTGCCTGATGGCATATCTATTAATTGGACAGAGGTAAGCTTACATGGAATCTCATCGAACCCCAGGAAATGCATTTATTTCATGTTGGACAACAAAGTAGAATGGGATGGGGTATATGGCAGTGGACAAAATGGTAACGAAAATGGTATTGGCGAACCTCAATCGCGAGATGATGTGGATGAGGGTAATGAAAGTGACGAGGATGATGATGGTGTTGATAACTTCGAGGATGCTTTGGATAACGAACAGTTTGATGCAGTCACAGAGTGCTGGCTCCTGCCCGACGATATACATTCTGTAGACACCATGTACCGGGCCATGACCACTTGTCAGGCATTACATCCAGACTCTGCAGACAGCGATCTCTCTGAAGATAGCGATGCTATGCAAGATGCCGGAGGCATGGCTTATGATGATCAAGACATGGCTGGGGATGCACTTACTCTGGGTCAGAATGATGGCGAGGTAGGTGGTATGCAAAATCTAAGCCTCGACGATGATGACGAACGTTTCGAAGATGCCGATGAGTAAATTTTTTACGCAGAGGTTTTTTATATTTATAAATTATACGAAATTTTAAGGCTAAAGTGTATGAAAATTGTGAAGATATTTGAATAGCTTTTGGAATACTATACATTATATATATATATAAACGCTATAAGCGCACCTATAATCTATGAGTTTTCCTTTTTGCTCTCCTTGTGGCGTTGGATTTCAGCATCCAAATCCTCTTGTTTAATGGGTTGGTACATCAACGCCTCTGCCACATCTGTCATAAGCAAAGCCTGCCTATATCCATCCGCATTGGAGGGGACTTTATCGTAATTCCAGTATATAAACTCATCAAATTGTCCCGTCAAACGTAATTGTCTCTCCGCCGTGTCTATCAAGGGTTTCTCTGTCTCCTGGAGTACGAGACCTTTATATCCGCTGGGGACATTTGCTTGCTGACCCAAGAGAGGATAACCACGCAAGGAGTTAGTTAAGATTCCAGATCCATAATCAGGATTCTCGCGGGTGTAGTTATTAAAACATTTCTCCACGTTTGCCTCGCCATCACCTTGAATTTTGGCGGGCAAATAATGCAGGCTGAGTTGTTTACTTTTTGCCAATTGTTTGGCATCAAAATCCAGAGTAATGGACATTTTAAGCGTGATGACCCTCTACGCTTTGTGAAGTCTTGAGTTAAAGTAGCTCGTATTTTCAGCTCTTTTAACCTTGATTCTCGGGATCTCGGAATAATTTTGGAAGTTACGAAAATTTATTTTGGTTGTCGGGCACAATTTTTTTTACACAAGAACGGAAACCAGTGTTAAAAAGCACCCACTTGAATGAACGTTTCTGGCGCCACCGATCCGTATTGCAAATAAAAGACTGAGTTATCGATATCGATATTATGAGTGCAGCCCCGTCGATATTCTAGCCAATTATCGATATGAAATTTCTGCATCGATGTGTTCGCTTCGCCGTGTGTGTGTGCGCGTAGGAAACGAAAATAATTTTATATTTTTATTTCAAACGAGCTGAAATAGAGCAAAATACATATATGTAAAATATATGTACACAGCTCCATCCATGTGTATGTATAGTTTATAACAAATAGATAAAACGTGTGTGTCTTAATAACTATTGCGAATTTCTGTAGCTACACACATACCATACGCATACATATACAACAAAAAAGTAAAATACAAGTGCAAAAGCAAAGGGAGCAGCAGGCATCAGCTAAATTAAAGTTAATTAAACGCCTAGTGGAATATAATTTAATACAATTTGTGAAATAATAAATGGAAAAGAGGAAAAAAAATAATAGAAATAAAACTGGCGTCACAGTATGCGTGAGAGCATTTGATCTCCCTGTGTGTGTGTGTGTGCATAGTGTATGCTGCTGCGATGTGTGTATGTGATTGTATGCGTGTGCGTGGGTGTGTTTGTGAGTGCGACATGTGCGTGTGAAATGTTTTTGAAAGCAAAACAATTTCGGGTGAGTTTTCAATGCATTTTCTGTTTGCTACCTGACCAGTTGAGGGAGGACCAAAGGTATAGGTAGCTTCTATTCCGCAGCCTCAAACTGTCGCTATCTCTCTTTCTCCATCATTATCATTTATTTCTTTATAAGCTGCAAAATTTTGCAGAACATCCGCGCGCCTTTATTTAACAACAATTCACGCACTTCAAATTGCATTCATTCATATTTTCGCACCCACAACATACTACATACATACATGCACACACACAA
This sequence comes from Drosophila willistoni, assembly GCF_018902025.1. Taxonomy (NCBI): domain Eukaryota; kingdom Metazoa; phylum Arthropoda; class Insecta; order Diptera; family Drosophilidae; genus Drosophila; species Drosophila willistoni. The sequence continues at coordinate 1,000,217 of NW_025814049.1, read as the reverse complement.
ATACGTCTACTCTCATCAAGAATATTGCTTATCATTTATATTTAATAATTAATCAGTTTCTTTTTTTTTTGCTTTTGCCTTCTTTTCAAATTCCAGCCTGTAAATAACCAACACAATATACATACATATGTAGTAGTTGCAATTAAGTTATTTAATTGTATAAGTGGGCAAACAATGACACACAACAACAACTACAACTACAGCAACAACAGTCAAGGCTATAATAACAGCAACACCACCACCACCAACAACAACAACAAGAATTGCTGCTGCTACCTTCGACAATGATATAATTTTTTTTCTACCTCCTTCAACAACAACAACAACAAATCAGTTAAATAAAAGCAGCAGCAGCAGCCAACCAACAAAAATGTTCCGGCTAAATAAAAAAAACAATAACAAATAATCGATGTAATATTGACAACCCAAAATAATAATAATAATAATAATAATAATAATAGTAACAACAACCGACAACAATCAATATCAAATTTATATCAAATTCTGAAAAGTCTGAAATTATGAATAAATTGGATTATCCACGTCGCAATGGTACACACAAAGTTCGCATAACGAGTAAGTCTTAAACCATAAATTAAACAATTAATTAAGTGTTTAAAATAAATTATCTCTTTTGCAGTATTGTGTGCTAGAAACTTGGCCCGCAAGGATTTATTTCGTGAGTATTTGTTAAATGAAAATAAATTAAACACATTTCTAATTTGCCCATCGCCCAAAAATATTGCTAGCAATTCCATAATTTTCCATGTCTAAATTTAGCATTTCCTTTTCGTCTAACTTTCATTTTCTATCCAAAAAAAAAAAAAATTTAACCATTCGTTGCTAGGCCAAATCAAGCAAAAGTGTTTTTTTTTTTGTTTTTGTTTTGTTTAGATATATAACAAAAGTGATTATTACTAATTTGCTTTCATTGCGGCTCACTCACTCATTCACCCAAACACAGACATAAAAAATATATACATATGTATGTGTGTACATTTATAGAAGGGGCGGACCGACAAATAGACAGACGAATGGATAGAGGCATAATTTATTTATTTCTCGTACAATTTTTTTTTTACACCTCGTTGCACTTTAAATCACGCGTTTTTTGAATTTGCCGACTAACTGTAACTGCCGACTATTGTATGTATGTATATATTTATGTACATAACTAGTATATTTATGTATTTCCATCTAAAGAGACACATAAATAACAATCGAAGCGTTTTGTCTTTCAAACTAAAGTCTCTTCTCTGTAATCTCTTCAATAATCAGGTTAGACGATCCCAAATCAGTCTCAATCGACAAAAGTTTCTTTGAATAGATTTGTTTATTAATAAAAAATATTTCTATAAATAAAAATAAAATGTTTATAGAGCATTTTTTATACTGGCGGATATATTTTCCCAATTAAATTCGATATTTTTCAAATTTTCTTCCCAATACAAATTGGTAATCTGTTTTGTTTTCTGATAGATTCTTTATTATCAGTAAATTTTGTTAGAGCAAAATGTTTTTTTCAATGCAAGGACATAGTCTTTCCAATGCTTTTGCTGGAAATCCTTATACCTACAAATAAACTTTTGTTTATTAATCATTTCTTTCATATTCATACTCTCAATGTTTTTCTTTCATCTCATTGGTAGTTTCTTTCATTTGTTTTATGCCATTGCAAATAAGTTTATGGCTTTGAGTTCTTCTTTTCCATTTGTAGTTTTTTTTTTCCCCCTTTTGTTTGCAATAAAGTTTTTTTTGTGCGTCGCATTTATCGACAGTTCTGATTAGATTTGAAAAAGTTTTTTATACACACATGTGTATATAATATATATATATATTTATATATAACTTACTATTCATGTGCCTATATGTGGTATGTATCATCAATGGGGAAACCCAAATTAGAGTACGAATGTTTGCCTGTTTGTTGGTAATAGTCAGGATTTTTGAGTTGTTGTATATTTTTATCGCTCAGACCGCTCGACCTAGATATAAATTATACCACTAATACTTAAATTTGACCAGGGGGGGACGTATGACTAAAGTTTTGGGTTTCTCCCAATGTGTTGGTAATATTTAAAAATTCCGAAAAGCATGCCTGGGCTTTTACTTATTTTTACCCTTTCGTCTAAGGAAAATTTTTAGATTACAAACGAGAGAGCATATAAATAATTAAAATGAAAAGAATAACCATTGGAGCGCATTTGGGGAGGTCAATCTACAATATACCGTATCTGAGCCAAATACCGACTCATCGCATTTGGATGTCTGGATTAAATTTGGCCCAAGCAAATGCTATGCGTCTACCGATTGGGGCTTGGAAGGGGACACAGATTTCTACACCGTCTTTTATACATGGGGTAAATGGTGTTATGATGTCAAAGAAAGCGTCTACCAAAAGTGGTCCTCCGAAAGGAAATCATCCTGCAGGAGATGCTCCAAAAGGTGCTGGCCCTCCCAAGGTAGATCCACCCAATAGTGGCGGTCCACCCAAAGTTGATCCCCCAAGGACGGGTGGCCCTCCAAAGCAAGCCAAGGGAGCTAAGCCACCACCTCCACCCAAGACACCACCGCCTGGGACGCCACCACCACAGACCAAAACCAAGTTTGGCCCGCTAGCTGATGCAGATCGTATCTTTAACAATCTTTATGGTCGCCACGATTGGCGTTTGAAAGGCGCTCAAAAACGTGGAGATTGGTACAAGACCAAAGAGATTCTCCAGAAGAATCACTTGTGGATTATCAACGAAATGAAGACGTCGGGTTTGCGTGGACGTGGTGGTGCTGGTTTTCCCAGCGGTCTTAAGTGGTCCTTTATGAACAAGCCGCCAGATGGAAGGCCTAAATTTTTGCTAGTCAATGCCGATGAAGGAGAACCGGGCACTTGTAAGGATCGCGAGATTTTACGCCATGAACCGCATAAATTGGTCGAGGGTTGCCTAATAGCTGGCCGTGCCATGGGAGCCAATACTGGATACATCTATATCAGGGGCGAATTCTACAACGAGTGCTGCAATTTGCAATATGCCATCACCGAGGCCTACAAGGCAGGTTTTCTGGGCAAGAATGCTTGTGGATCGGGATTCGATTTCGATCTTTATGTACATCGTGGAGCTGGCGCCTATGTTTGCGGCGAGGAGACTTCTCTCATTGAATCACTAGAAGGAAAGGCGGGCAAACCACGCAATAAACCTCCATTTCCGGCAGATGTTGGAGTATTCGGTTGTCCCTCCACTGTGACGAATGTCGAAACGGTGGCCGTTGCTCCGACAATCTGTCGTCGTGGTGGCAAATGGTTCGCCAGCTTTGGACGCACTCGAAACTCGGGGACAAAACTCTTTAACATATCCGGTCATGTTAAGAACCCGTGCACCGTTGAGGAGGAGCTATCAATGCCGACGCGTGAAATTATCGAGAGACATGCTGGCGGAGTTTTGGGCGGTTGGGACAATCTTTTGGCCATTATCCCGGGAGGATCATCTACACCCTGCATCCCTAAGGAATCAGCCAGCATAGCAATTCATGATTTTGACGGACTTATGGCTGTTCGCTCATCCATGGGCACTGGCGCCATTATAGTGATGAACAAGCAGACGGACATTATCAAGGCAATCGCACGACTCGCAGCCTTCTACGAGCATGAAAGCTGTGGTCAGTGTACACCCTGTCGCGAGGGTTTACATTGGGTTAATATGATCATGCAACGTTTTGTCACAGGACAGGCCAAACCCAGTGAGATTGATATGCTATGGGAAATCACCAAACAAATTGAGGGTCATACTATCTGCGCTCTGGGCGATGGTGCCTCATGGCCACCACAGGGTCTTATACGCCACTTTCGCCCACTAATCGAGGAGCGTATGAAGGAACGTGAAGCTTGCGATAAGGCTGAAGCTGCCGCCGCCGCTGCCTCCGTTTCCTAGTTATTGTCACTTTACATTATATATTTATTTCTGATACGTGTGTATGTATGGTAAAAAAGAAAAAAAAATGTGATAGAGTAACAGGGGGCGAGGGGAAAACCCTTCTCTTCATGCAACACTGACTTCCGTTTGTGGCGACGGACGGCAGCGAGTGAAAGTGCAGCCAGTCGTTAATTTCCTTCCAAGAGCGACGCGCGTCGTCGACTGGGGCACGAAATTGTGCCACGTAGCGTTAAGCCAAATAGGGTTGAACGACATGTGGTCGATGGTTTTTTTTTTTTGTTTTTGTTTCTGTCGAAGCTTACTTTATTCTACTTACTTTTTATGCACTTAAGCCATCACACGGGCATCACAGAATGCAATGCATTGCACTGTGGGTAGGAAACTCGAGACTGAGGAGGCAGATGGAAAGCAAAAAAAAAAAGCAAAACAATTCTTATGTTCATTTTATAAAGCTTTACGACCCCATGCCTCTTTATTTTATGCTCTGTATATAGGATATTTATTTTCTTTAATCTTAGTCCAAATGTCATCTAATTTGTTGTAACTATCTTTCAAACGGATCGGAATTCTGGGCAGATTTTTGGTCTACAAAGCGGACTTAGTTGTTGACTTTTGGTCATTTTATGGATGAAAATGGGTCGTATATATTTAAATTTTATCCCTTAAGGAGATTTTTTGAGAAATTTCTCTAATTTCCTCAAGGAAAGGCCATTGTTTTGAAGGCAGCTAAAAGTGTTGTCATCATATGCCTATGTAGACTTAGATATTCACAAGACTCACAAATTATAAGATTTCCTTGAAAATCCAAAGGTTTTGCTAAACAATATCTCGGCCAAATATATTTTCCTTAGTTAAAATTTTGCTTGAAAGGATATGGAATTTTGCTAAGGATATGAAAATTATAAATTTACCTGACCTACAACTTGTGCTAGACAACTAGAGACAAATTCCTGGAATATTTTGTGCTGCTGCACAACAAATAAATGTCCTTTAAGCATGTTCTCACCGTACTTGGACCTTTTTTCAAAGTCTTGTATCACTTGGTTCCTCTTTGCCTTGTGTTTGCTGTAGCATAAAATCAATCAACAGATGTGTGTTTGCGACAAAGAAGACCATCGTGTCAAATTACCAAATTGTACACAAAAAAAAAAAGAAAAGAAGAGTGTTAGTGAGATGAGTCAGTGACAAATTAAGTCCAGCAGTATTTTTTATTTTTTCCAACAACAGTTGATAGTTGCTAATTGTTTAAGTAACTTGGAATTGCCAGGCGCTTAAGTTGTCAAAATGCTTTTATATTATATATTTATGTACATACATATATCGGCAAGACGATAACGATTTGATTTGCTAGCGCCAGAGGCTTGCTCATTTCCCTTTGGTTCTTTGATATATATGTATTTGTTTGAGTGAAATGTTATTTACATTATTTATTTATAACAGAGAAATTGAGGTTTTTGATAATTTTGTCTTAGCCATGGGGATTGAATGGTGGGGTGTGTGGTATATTAGGTATTCCATGTCCTTGCTGTGGGTTCCAAGGCCTTCTACGTCGCTCATCGAACGGGGTGCCCAGGACAAAGGTGGCGAATACTGCGAGTAGTGCCAGTAGATGAAGCCAGTTGCGAATTGGACTCATGTTGAGATTGATTTGTGGACTTCCAAGTGATTTACACATTTATTTATACCTCCCTGACGAGAGAGATGTGATAAGCAAGCAACGACGGGGAAACCTTTTAAGAATGTGATTTTTTTAAGCATCTGTTGTGATGATGACCTCGCTATAGGTTGGTGTAGATGATGTTATTGCTGGGTTGTTGTTGTTGTTGCTGTTAGGTAACGTGGATTTATGGCTAAACGATCTGGGAATCCCGGGCGGGGTCGAAGAGGTTTTTGTGAACCACTAAAAGGCAACTGACTGCAGTAAAGCAGGAACAGAAAAAGTACCATAAACTTGGCAAACATCATGATAACTATATGACTGAATTGAATAGCCAAATCTTGTTGATATTAGCCCAGCAGCTTGTGTTGTCCAAACAATTTTCCACACGAATCCCCATTCAAATTACAGTGAAACCTCGATATAACGAATCTGAGGGGGATCGCAAAATTATTCGTTATATCTATTGATTCGCTATAGGTACTGAAATGTAAAACCTTAGTCCTTTCAAGGGACTTAACAAAAAATTCGTTATATTGGGTTTTTCGTTATAACGAAGTTCGTTATATCGAGGTTTCACTGTATATTAATTGGAAAATTATTTGCAATAATATTTTTCTCTTTTGTGTTTTTTATTTTGTTACAGGCTTGCCCGATCCATTTGCCAAAGTTCAAGTGGACGGCACTGGCCAAGTGTATTCAACGGAGATTAGTAAATCTTCATTAGATCCCAAATGGAATGCACACTACGATTTGTTTTTGGGTCGTGGCGATGCCATCACAATAACCGTATGGAATCAACGTAAAATTCACAAAGGAAGCGGTTTCCTTGGATGTGTTAGGATACCAGCGGTGACCATTCAAAGTCTAAAGGGAGCAGGATGTAAGTAGTAGATTCGCTTAGAGAAAACAAACATTTCTAATGGTTTTTTTTTTTGGTTTTTAGTTCAACGTTTGGATTTGGGAAAACTGTCGGCGGATGATGATGAGCTGGTGCGAGGACAGATCATTATATCGTTATTGCCAAAAGATGGACCATGCAGTGGCAATCCCTTGGCGATAGTTGGACCAAGCGGGGATGTAAGGGGACCCTCTGAAGACGATTCATCGGAGGATAATAATCTGCCTGAGGGTTGGGAGGAGCGGCGAACGGACAATGGTCGCTTCTATTATGTGAATCATGCCACCAAATCGACGCAGTGGGATCGCCCGAGGCGAACGACATCACCGCAACAGCGTAATGGCAACAATGATAGACTGCCACCGGCTGGACCAACGAGATCAACCACCTGCACAAACCTGTTGAATGGCCACGGTGGTTACGGTGGTGCTGGTAATCGGAATCGGGAGACAACAGCTGCCACGGATGAGCGGCGACATTCCACGGAAATACTGTCGAGTGTGGGCAAAGAGAATACCAGCCCGTCATCCACAGCGGCGGCAACTCCTGGAAAGAAACCTTCCGCAAATAGTCGCAGCACCTTGGAACCACGTCCCAGCAATGAACCAGCACTGACCATTAGCGCCAGCAATGCCACCAATAACACTAGCACCACCAATACCACGAGCAGTAGTCGATTGCACAATAATGACAATCATGTGAAAACGCCAAAGCACCAGGGAATAAATGGTCATGGAGCCGGTGGTGAGGCCATCTCGCCCACAGGCCAGCAGAACTATGTGAATGGAAATGGCAACCAGAGTGGTCAGGCGGCACAGCCGCAAAGTGCAAGTAATGGTTGGGCGCAGGATGAGAGCACCACGACAACGATAACAACAACAGCTGGGAACACACCAACAGCGGCTCCTCCATCATCAATAGCAGCAGCAGCAACAACAACAACAACAACCACAACGCCAACAACGACGCCACCGAGGCACACACAAAGTCAAAGTCCAACAGCAACAAATGAACGTTCTCCTCCGCCAGCTGGACCAGGAACGCCGACAACAACAACAAATCGAAATGTCCATAGTCCCAATGCCAATAGCAGTAGCAGTAGCCAGACTGCAGGCAGATCCACGACTACTACTGCTGCTCCACCCCCCGCGTCGGCTGTGGTTATTGGTCAGCGTTCGCAGAGACGGAGTTCCCGGCAAGCTGGTGAGGATGCATCATCGACAAGACGACGGTCGTCACGCGGCACCAGGGGCAATGGCAACGGCGGAAGCAGTACTGGTGGTGGATCGGGTCAAAGATATGCCTCCTCGGCAGCCATTGCAGCTGCCAATCAGGCAACTCGTCCATTTCTGGACTTGCCGCCAGGCTATGAAATGCGAACAACGCAACAGGGACAAGTGTATTTCTATCACATACCCACTGGTGTCTCCACATGGCATGATCCGAGAATTCCACGTGATTTCGATACGCAGCATCTGCCGTTGGACGCAATTGGTCCGCTGCCAAGTGGCTGGGAGCAGAGGAAAACTGCCTCGGGGCGAGTGTATTTTGTGGATCATAACAATCGGACCACACAATTCACAGATCCGCGTCTGAGTGGCAGCATATTGCAAAGAATACGACGAGGAGGAACAATACCCCCGTCATCAGCAACAGCAGCAGCCCCACCACCAGGAGCACCAACTCCAGCGCCGACACCAGCCACACCCGCAGCAACTCCAACGCAGCCGACTGCAGCCGTGACACCCATAGCAACAACAGCAATGACGACGACAATCATGTCCACACCAACGCCCCATCGTATTGTTCCTGATCTACCACAGGGCCTGCTCGAGGGCGCTGATCTCCTGCCAAAGTATCGTAGAGATTTGGTTGGTAAATTACGCGCCCTACGCACCGAACTGCAGACAATGCAGCCCCAGTCGGGCCACTGTCGACTGGAGGTATCACGCAACGAGATCTTTGAGGAGAGCTACAGACTGATTATGAAAATGCGGGCCAAGGATATGCGCAAGCGATTGATGGTTAAATTCAAGGGCGAGGAGGGTCTCGATTATGGCGGAGTGGCACGTGAATGGTTGCATCTACTATCGCGCGAGATGCTAAATCCACAATATGGCTTGTTCCAGTACAGTCGCGACGATCACTATACGCTTCAGATAAATCCCGACTCTGGTGTCAATCCGGATCATCTCTCTTATTTTCATTTCGTTGGACGCACTCTCGGCATAGCTGTGTTCCATGGCCATTGTCTGGATGGTGGTTTTACCACACCCTTTTATAAACAGCTTCTCAATAAACCCATTACCTTGGGTGACATTGAGGGTGTCGATCCGGAACTGCATCGCAGTCTCACTTGGATGCTGTAAGAATTAAATCACATGTATAAATTTACCATAAATACTTAATGACAATTTTCAACATTCACACAGGGAGAGCAATATCAGTGGAATAATTGAGTCCACATTTAGTGTAGAGAACAATAGCTTTGGAGCACTGGTGGTGCATGAACTGAAACCGGGTGGTGCGACCGTACCCGTCACAGAGGAGAATAAGCGAGAGTATGTGAAACTCTATGTAAACTATCGTTTTATGCGCGGCATTGAGCAACAGTTTCTAGCATTGCAAAAAGGTGAGTACAGAAATAAAAAGTTCTCGCTAGCTATCTAAACACCAATCTCTTGCTCTGCTCCCTTTGCTATTTAATCGGTTTAGGTTTCTGTGAGCTTATACCCAGCCATTTGTTGCGGCCGTTCGATGAGCGTGAACTGGAATTGGTCATTGGCGGCATCTCAAGCATTGATGTCAACGATTGGCGAAACAATACGAGACTGAAGCACTGTACGAACGAAACGACACAGGTGTTGTGGTTCTGGCAGGTAAAAATCACAATTAACTTTTAATTTTTCTAGTTACTTAAAGATTTCTTATCTTTGCAACTCCAACAGGTGGTTGAGTCCTACAGTTCTGAGATGAGGGCACGTTTATTGCAATTTGTGACTGGATCATCGCGTGTACCTTTGCAAGGATTTCGAGCATTGCAGGGTTCAACGGGTGCAGTGGGACCACGATTATTTACCATACATCTAACAGCAGATGTGCCGACACAAAATTTGCCCAAAGCACATACATGTTTCAATCGGATCGACTTACCGCCCTATGAGACCTATCAATTACTCTGTGACAAGCTAACCCAGGCCGTCGAGGAGACTTGTGGCTTTGCTGTTGAATAGAGAACTACCTAAGCCACATATGTGCATATGTATGTATATGCATACACACACACACACACACACACGCTCATACACAACACCCCTCTATACATATTTATATATATATACAAACACACACCCACACACATAAACATATATCAAAGCGATTTGAAATCAAAATTTAAAAAAAGAAACAACTGATAAAATAATGATTAATTTGTATTTTATTTGTTAAAAGAACGTAAAAACGAAGAAAGAAAAATTCTATTCACAAAATGCTGTTGCAGTTAATGAGAGAAAATTTTGAGAGTGCATATATACACGAACCACTTACATTTATTATATATATTATATATATCTATTTGTATTTTACTGTCCAACTTTTTTGGCCTTCCTCTGTTTGTTTGTGTGAAGCGACGATGTTTTGTGACGCCCTGTTATAAATTGTAGTTTAAAATATTGAATCCTAACCCCATCCCTCATCCCCCATCCCACTTTTACCCCACACTCATCCACCCATCAATCCCATCAATCCTTTATACATACGATACATTTATACATATATACATATATATCATAGTTAATAATTAGGCATATAGAAAGCGAAAAGAAATGAACAAGAAATTTTATAAAAATTGGTGGCATTGGTCCGGCAATTTGATGTGCTTTTTGTTTTAGTTTAATGCATTTTTTAATGTTTATTAATTACGTTTTTGTACATTTGATTAAATTGAAAATCGAACTCAATTCTAAGTTTTTATTAATTAATTGTTAAAATTGTCCTTAAACACACACACACACACACACATAAGAACACATTATCACATATACATATATACACTCACACACATACACATTTGCATATTTTATAAACGTGTAAACAAATTGATTTAAAGAAAAAGTACTCAATTCTTTAATGTAGCTACTTTTAGTTTCTTTCTCTAAAAATAAATGCAAATTATTTAAATGAAATTTTAATTTAACAACAATTGAGTTTATTAGCTGGACATAAAATCTAGAGTATTTAATTCAATCTATCAATAGTCACATTCACTTTACATTAATTATTCAAAATGCCCATTAAAATGCATATAAATACATTGAAAATTCATAATCGAAACAATTGGACAAAAGAGAAAATTTCTAGCAAGTGATATTAGTGAAAATTTTTAAACAGTCCTTTTAAATTGGTAGTTTTTGAAATCCCTAATCCCCCTTAACTTACCTTATGCATATATGTGAAATCTATTGATTTGAACAAAAACCAACAAACAAAAAACAAAACAAAAAGCCCTTTAATATAAGAATGTAAGCATTACAACACAAATCGAACGTTAACTTTTTAGCTTTAGAGAGCTCTAGGATGTGAATGAAATGTTGTAAGGATTCAAAAACAAAGAACAAAACAAAAAAAAGAAAAACAAATGCAGATCGATCTATACTTAGATGCTGCAACAAATGACAAGGACATTGCTCCAAATACCCAAAAAAAAGAAAATGGATTTAATAAATAAAAATGAGCCTTATACAAAAAAATATATAAAAATATATTTGCCTAAATTTCTTTTACTTTGGCTAAATAATTAAAGTTTTATCTGGTGGAAAAGGTAAAGCTTATCTTTTGACTTCTCAATTGTTTTTCATTTTGTTTCTTCATTTGTTTGAAGTGGTAAAGTAGTTTTTTGTGATTTTTTGAATTTGTTTCTATTATTTTTGCTTTTATTGAATTAAAATAAATAAATCAAGTAAAAGTAAAGTGACCATTCAAGATTTAATGTAATGGTCGTAGACTCTCATTTGAAAGCATTCTTCAGTAATCTGGAAAATAAAAATATATGTTTCATCTTCAATGCAACATATATGATTATATTGACTAGTTGTAAAAATTTTTCCAGGGAAGCAATAATTCCCACATTTAAATTAAATTAACAAGTTGTAGTTTTCGAATTGTATTTATTTTTTGCCTAATTTTAGACATTAGTAGATTAAATTATACGAATATTATAATATATATATATAGGTATGTATGTATATATTTTGATCGTATAACTAAATTGTCAATATAAGTACAAACTAGGATTAACTAAAAGTGCATGACTATATATTCATCTCCAAATATTTCAATTTTGGAAATATCATTTAATTAATTTTTCGACAGTTTTTAGCGTAGAATAAAAACTTTGGAACAGAAACAGTTCCACAGCTCCAGCTCTAGCTTCACGTACAGTTAAGGATATATAATTGTAAATTTTCTTTTTTTTTTTGAGCAGTTCGGTAAACGATAGCAAAGACCATACAACTTAATACTCATATATTTTATGCTATTAAATTACCACACAAAATCGTTCGCAAGTTACTAAAGCTAGTGCATGGGTTGATATACTTTAATTCATATGGGTATATCGCAGTATATCGTATTTAGAGTCTAAATAGAACTAGACTCAAAAGTCTGGATCATAATCTCTAGAATAGCGCGTTCGGTTTGGATGATTATTATAGCTATACATTTGGTGGGCATCGGCAAAGGCATCTGGATATTGGTGTCCATATGCCTGCTGATGCTGCTGCTGATGTGATGGATACTGATGATGGTGATGATGATGATTGAGTTGTGGCCGCTTCAGAGAGTCACCCTTTTGCGAATAGGTCGGCTGTTGATCATAGAAATAGTCACCACCAGCACCACCTCCACCGCCACCGCCTCCGCCGCTGCTGCTATGAGGATGACGGGTAGATCGCCAGCTATCATAGATATTGGAGCTATTGCTGCCATGCATGGAGTTGGTAAAGCGCTAGAAAGTGAATCAGAGATAAAATTTCAAGTGGTTTCATTATTAACATTCTCAACTTACCTTAGGTTTAATTGGCTGCTTGGTATCATTCCAAGGGTCATCTATGTTATAAAAGTCATCCACACCATAGTTATCTACTCCGCCCATGTGATTTACTTTCAGCTCATTAAGCATATCATTGGTCAGAGGAATTGGTGCCTTCTTAGCTCTCTTCTGGCGATTAAGAAGCTAAAAGAAAAACCAAAACATTGTAATATTAAATTTAAACGATGGATATTCCCATTCTTACCACTGTGACTCCAAAGATGATGACAAAGACCAATGATCCCACGCCAATAACAATCACAACTATGGCCCATTGTGGAATGAGAAGATCTTCTTCAGCATATTCAACATTTGTCTGTAGATTTTTGGCTATGACTGTGAAGGAGTAGATGAAAATATATTACGTGATTCGAAGCTTAAGGCTACATATTTAGTTACAAGTATTTACCACTGAAATCCGTAGCAACAGGATCAATAATATATTTTCCCATCTGATAGCTGGCTTTGACCAAATGCTCTTCCTGGGGTCCTGCCACACTGTCCGTCTCATTCTCCTGGGCATCTTTGTCGGGTAGAATTGGCGTTGTCGGCTTGGTTAGGGCATCATGGAATAATTGTCGAATCTCCAAGGTATCCACATCTTCTGTAATATTGGCCAATTCCACATAGTAGTCAACCAGAACGCTGCCCTTGCTGAAGCTATCAATGCGAACTTTCTTGTACCATTTGTTGAGCTGTTGGGCACTAGAATAGACATCATTTAGCTGGAAGAGAGAGAGAATAGAGAGATGGTTATGCTTGCTAGGAGATTACTATGATAAGTGGAAATACCTGTGCCTCTAGCTCATGTGCTAGGTTCTTCCATTCGAGCGTATTGTGATCAAGTAATTCTGGTTTCCAGGCTACTCCATCGATGATCTTAATTGTTGCAGCCAGATCACAATCTGCTGTACAGTGTCCTGGTTTTGTAGGTCTGGGTGTCGTTGTTGTTGTTGTCGTTGTGGTGACCGGAGCTGCAGTTGTTGTTGTTGTACTACTGGCACTAGCTGTTAGAAGATCCTCAAAGTTAATGGTCTGAGCATTCAGTTTGTCAATCGATAAGGGAGTAGTCGGCGGTGTGGGCCATCCTGTGAACTCTGTGGTGGCACGCATCGGTGGTCCCTTCTTAATGACCACCTGAGATGAAGCCGATCCACCATCGTGTGGCGTGGGAACATCGTGAGGTGTGTGCGGAGTGGTCAAACGATGAGCACCCAAACGCTTATGGAAACCTTTGGGGAAGACCACTTTCAGACCGCCTCCCGAAGCTGTTGATTCTCCGGCAGCAGCTTCAGTACTTTCCGGTTTACTGGTCGTTGTTGTAGACGTCGTTGTCGTTGTCGAAGCTGGATGGATGCTCTTCGACTTGTAACCAGGTGGCAGCAAGGACTCGGGCAATTCTTCTTTGCCCTTGTCAGTTTGATTTAATTTAAAGCCCGGTGGCAGTAAACTGCTCAAGTCATCCAATTTGATAGGTGTCACACCTAAAGGTATTTTAGCTTCCGCTTCCACCTTCTTTTCCTTTGGTGCCTTGTAACCTGGAGGCAGGAATTTACTAAGATCATCAAAAGGCACAGCAACTGGTGGAGATCTGGCTGTAGTTGTCGATATACTTTTGTTCTGTTTATATCCAGGTGGCAGGAACTTGAACAAACCGTCGACTTCCTTTGGAGCTGGCGACGGCGGCGTTGTGGTGCTTAGTTTATAATCCTTGGGCAGCAAGGCAGCCAGGCTGTCGTCAAATTTAATGTCACTGAAGAGGCTTTCCAAAGCGGAAGATGTTTGGGCCGTACTCTCATCTGGATTCGCAGTCGTTGTTGTTGTTGTCGATGGTGTTGTTCTTGGTGGCTTATAGCCCTTGGGCAGAAGTCCTGCCAAAGCCACATCCTGCACGGTCACAAGGCCATTCTTAAAGGATCGACTTATTGTGGAATTACGTCCCGGTTTCTTTGCTAGATTGGCCAAAGAGGGCGACTCAGTAGTTGTGGTGGTTGTCGTGGTGGTAATCTTGCGATTTTTATAGCTGGATTTGGGCTTAAAGCCAACGGGCAAAAGTCCAGCTAGCTCATCCATTTCACTCTCATCGAAATGCTGGACTTTCAGTTTGCCACCGCTGCTTGTGGTTGTTGGAGCACTTGTAGTCTTTGGTTGGAATTTCCTTATATGAGGCACAAACTTTCCACTTCCAGTGCCCACGGTGGTGCTGGTGGCCGGCGTTGAGGCATCCATTTGGCTAATGATTGGATATTTGCCTGAGAGTAGGCCACTGGACAGCTCCGATTGCACACGGTCCAGTTTATCAATAATACTCTCTGTGGAGGCACCCACGGAGGCAGCAGCAATGGATGAAGATGAACTGGTCGTTGTGGTTGTGGTGGTGGGTGTTGTATTCGGTGGTTCTTCACTACTCTCCATGGTCTTCTGCTGTTGTTGCTTGGAGTGAACTTTTCGCTCTAGTTCCGAGAGCGTTTGCTTTGTCTCTTCCTGCTCAATGGCGGGGAAGGGTAGGAAACGAGCTCCATTAATGCTCCGACTGGTTTGAATAGAAGCCACGACGACATAACTCTCAGTTACATTGGGCGTCGATTGACTATCGGGTAAGGGAGTGGTATTTGTTACAACAGGCTCGGTTTTTTGTTCCTCCTCTTCTAGCTGGGGAGCCGGTTGGCTATCGCCAAGGGTTGTCGTGCTGGTACTTGGGGTAACTGGAGCTGGATAGGCAGTGGAACCATTTACCACGCTCTTGGTGGTCACGACCGAGACAATTTCACGATCATCTTCATGCTGGGCAGACGGCTCTGATTCATTGGTGGCATCTTCTTCATCAGCTCCCTCGCTATCCTCTTCATCGTATTCATATTCATCATCACCCGCACTACCCTCCTCGTCATCATATTCCGATTGTGAATCCTCTTCTTGGTTGTGTGAATCTTCCTTTTCTTTCGGTTTCTCTGTGGTCGATGTGGAAGATGTCTCTACTGGAAGGATCTCTGTGGTTATAATTTCTACTTCAGGGTGTTCCTCTTCGGTAGATTCATTGTTTGATGGCATTACAGTGGTGGCTTCTTCATCTTCTCCAACGTATTCGTACTCATAGACTGGACGTAAAGTCGTCACATCTGTATCTCCCTCAGTGGTCTCTAGAGATTCCGTTTGGGTATCCTCCTCTGTGCTCAAAGTGTTCTTTTCCGTCTCCTTGTCACTAGTAGTATTGGTGGCTGTTGCATCCAATCGTGAACCATCAGGCAGATAGAAATTGGATGTCAATATAGTGGGACTCGACTGTTCAAAGCTGGCACTGGTTGATGATTCATATTTGCTGGTGCTTGTTATTTCCTCTTGCAGTGGAAGTTTCTCCAAACTCGAAGCCTCCGAATGGTCATCCTGTTCGCTGCTTTCCTCTTCTCCCTCATGCTCTTCCGCCTCCTCCTCCTCCTCCTCCTCCAGTTCCTCTTCTTCTAGACTCTCTGTTGTGCTAGTGGTGCTAGATGTGGGTCGCGGTAGCTTCAATCTGGCACTGTTATAGGTGAAAGGTCGCTTACTAACCAAACTAACTGGCTCATTGACTTCACGACTAATGAACACCGGTCGCCGGGGATTAGGTGACTTGCGTCCAAAACTGGGACGCTCGGCTGGAGTATTTTGTGTGGTTGATGTGGTTGTCTTCGATCGATTGCTGCCAAAGCGATTGTAACGTTTGCTGCTCACTTCATTACTACTTCCCGTCGTGGTTGACGAAACCGTTGTTGACGATGGCTGTGATTGAAAGCGATTACGCGAACGATATGGTTGCACAGCAGCGGCGGAGGATGTTGCTGCAGCCTCCGTAATGGCCGAGACAGGAGCTTGGCTGCGTGTGCGCGTGGGAGAGAATCCTCCACCATTGCCAAATGGACGACTCGATGAGGGCAATCGCTGTTTGTCGTTCTGCAAATGGATATACATAAATGGAGATGAGTGGTTGGTAGAATCAGTAGCCCGTTTAGCTAAGCCAATGCATTAGCTATTGTTATTATTATTACTATTGCCGCAGCCCTTCTTCTCAAGCTTTAGTCGCGGCTTTTGTGGTTGTCTGTCGTCATGGGAAACTGTCATAGTTTCAACACAGACGACAAGAGACTTGAGCATCAAGCAGGTCCCGTCCCTGTACCTGTTCATGTCTCTTTGCCCCCCGCTGAAATGATGCTCTGCGGTTCGTCTGTCAATTGTTTGGCGTGCGAACGCCATTCAACTGATTCTCAAATTTGTCTGAAAGCGTTTTGTGCAAATTTTTTTTCATTTCGTCTTCATTGCAGTTGCCGTTTGCTGTTGCCCCATTTTCACGGAGATGGAGATGTCTATAATTTATGTGCTCTCGTATTTATTTCATTTTCTGTGGGTTAGCTAAAGTTGAATCGTTTGAGCAGGTTTCAAATATATCTAAAGCGGATTCAAGGTGTGCGAATTGAGTTGGGGGTGGTTAACCAAGCAGTTTGAAGCTCGTAAAGCAGCTTAAATCAGAGATGGAAATCTCTATAGGTCCTACTGTGTATACTACTGACCTCATCCCATCCTTGAGCTTGTAGAAAAGTGAGAATACGCCTAAAGAATATCCCTATAAAATCTATGTTTCGTTTCAAAAATATTTAAAATTACACTATAACCCATTCTTGGGCTAACTATTTAAAACTGGACATAATAGTACATGGAAAACTGAGTTAAATTTGCCAAGGACGTCACTTTGCTCAAAACGAATCAGACAAGTATATATATTAAATTTCTTGCACAGCAATATCAATCCTAAGTACTAAAAGGAATCAAAAATTCGTTATAATTCTCAAATTTCCTAACCTTAAATGCAGTTGGATTTTACAAGATTTTAAAAGTGTATCTATTTACTTCTTTATTGTAAAAGCAATTCAATGTTGAAGAAATTTTGTTTTTAGAATTTTTCGCGATGACTTTGAAAGTTAAAATTTAACTTTTGACTTTAACTAACCAAAAGGGTCGAAATATTTTAAGATATGGATTATGCCGTTTAAATCTATGGAAAATACAAGAATTTGATTAAGAAGGGGCAGAAAGAAGTTAAATAATATCTGCGAAACTGGGAATAGTAACATAATTTTTCAATAAACTTGTTTTGATAAATGAAAAAAGTTAAAGGAAATTTGGAAGTATCGAGACGAAGCTGAACCTTTTTAAAGCCTTTGGATTAAATATTAATTAGGCTTTAATCTTAAAGTAAAAATGTTAAAACTCAAATTTCAATATAAAGTACTTAACTGAATTTTGAACATTAAAAACGAGTCCGAAATGAGGACAATAAGTTTTTTCGTTTTCGAAGGGAGGTGGAAATATTAGCTTTCAATAATCTGTAAGAATAGCTAAGAAGAAAGGCTTTCAACGACATCTTAGAGGATGATCATTAAGATGAATCAACTGAACAACTCTGGATTTTAATGGAGTGTATTTGAACTAATGATCGCCCACAAATAGATAATGTGGAATTATTGTACCGATGCCATTATATTGTAAATTAATCGTGATCTGATTTTGTATTTACCATAAGCTAGCATTAATCATACAAAACGACTTTCGCTTGACAATCGAAGAGGCAAAATGGAAGCAATTAACTTGAAATATTTATGTGGGCACCCCACCAAATGATGGGAATGGAAATGGCAGGTGTGGGGGGAAAGATAAAGGTGTGTGCGTATGTGTGTGGAGGAAGAGCTGGTGAAAACTGACATTTCAATTATGAATGAATGAATTGTTATAAATAATAAAAATGCAAATATTAGTAAAAGAAATAACAATAAATAAATAAGCTGAAGTCTGCTCCAAAATAAAATGTTCATAATATTTATGATATTTTGGAATGTGGTTCAGGTGAAAGGTAAAACAGTTTTTTCTGTTGTGTTTTTTTTTTTTTTGGCTATTTGGGAACTGGTTCTGGCCAAAAAACAACATCAAAGATAAAGACATTTATCGCATTACATTTGCAGTCACGTAAAAAGAGAGAGACAGACCAAAAACTCCAATTTCAAATTGAACTAACTCTATATAACAACAAACTTCACTCTCCAAGTTGATATTTTATTGGCCAAAAATCAGAGCATAGCCAATTGTTTTGTTCACAAAAAGCGTTATGCAATTTTTGTTTAACGAAACAAAAACGAAAGAAAAAAATGTTAACTATTTCTCTTTCGTTTGCTTTTACTTTATTTTCTTTCTATCTTTATCTTTCGATTTGGATTTCGATTAACAACATTTCGTTTTAGTTTGCTTACCGTTGCCTCGCTGAAGTGTGCCAGAAACTGGGTCTGCTGGTGGGGCACATTGATGCGCTGTGCCTGCGGCTGGAAGCCACCCGTGAGGCTATTCCCTGAACTGGCGGCACTGCCGATCCCGTTGCCGTTGCTGTTGCCGTTGCGTATCGCCTTGGAGCGTGTGAAGCCATTGGCCAGTGTTGCAGCCGATGCGGACGCGGACGTTAGGCCACTGCCACCACCACCACCACCGACAGGCACACCAAAGGGGCGTGGTGAAATATCGTAATAGTCTGATTGCCGATTCGGTTGTTTCTGTGGGAAGCGAACACAAAAGCAAAAATTCGAAAATGTTAGATGTAGTAAGAAGAAGCCGGGGATTAGTTTAATTAGTTTGGCATTTTAGGTGTAGGTGAGGGCAAGAGGCAACGCGGTTGCTGGTGCTGTTGGTATAGTAAGCTACTTTTCAAAATATATAATTTACTGATGAATTATGATTGGACTAATAAATATACTTGACCAATTTATTTTCGTAATTATTATCTATAACTTGCAGACAAGATCAGTTACCAAATGCAAGTCAATTTATAATAAATATTTGATATCCTATAAATGATTGCAAATACAAATTCTCAATTATCGTAGATCGAGAAAAGCTAAGTACCAAATCTTTTTCAATTCGGCTGTCTGACTTTTTTCAACAATTTAATTGGGGATTACAATAAACTAATTCGGGTTGTAGGCTTTTTTGAGAGAGATTTTAGACTAGGTCATTATTTCTTCACTTACTATATTGAAGAAACTTTCCAACTTCAACTTTCTTCACTTACTATATTGAAGAAATATCCCTAGATTGCACTTTTCCAGACGAAGTTCTTAAAGATTGGCTTAGAAAAATTATTAATATTACTACCACATAAAAAGTTCTTTTAGGACTAATATTTGATTTCATATTTCATTGTTTTGTTTTGTATTGCTTATAACAAAATGTTGCTATAGTGGTTGACAGTAAAATAATATACTATTTTTAATAAATAATATAATAATACTTAATTTTCATTTTTGTTTTAAGTATATCCTTTGAGGGCTCTTTGAATGTACAATTTTTATAAAAGTATATAAATTTTAAAACCAATTACTAATTTTAGAACTTCAAAAATATGGAAAAAGTAGTTATGTTGATTAATAATTATCATTGAATCAATTTTTAATCGGTTACAATGTTCAATTAAGCAATTACTTCTCCGGTTCAGTGAAAGTTGGTTTTTGCAATGTAAATAAACCACATACTAAGATGTGGGATAAAAAGTCCGATTATTTTACTACAGATCATAGGTACAACTCAGCTTTTAAATTTAAAAACATTAAGGTCAATTAAAACATCTAAGCCAGAATGTGTAAAGGTCTATTTAGATATACCGTCTATTTAAGATACAACAATTATGCTAATTTATGACTTAATTACCTATTATACTACCTATTCTTTCTTTTTTCTTTACAACAAAATACCCAACACATCTCAATATCAATCAATCTGAACTGCATATTTCAGAGATTGCTTGTAAAACTTGTATTCGTTAAATAAATAGTTGAAATGCATCAGTATAATCTCTTACATGACACATTTTCCGACTATTATCTAATGAGCTTCATAAGCTGACATAATGCAACTAACTCGGGACTTGAACGTGAGGAGCCCTTCAATGGGAAATTGTCTCTTTAAAGTGACAGAACTATCAAAGGGTCAACTCCAACTTCAACTTGGTTGTAACACTCAACAAACTCAATTTTGGGTTGACATAGATGATAATCTTAGGTAACCAATTGATAAAGTGGACAGCCAGTACCCTACTCCAAATGCAACAACAAAAAAGTTTGGATCCCGTGGACAATGGACAAAAAGCAGCTTAAAAGATATGTTTGATTGAAAATGAAATCGAAAGCTGCAACAAGCAAGACAATAGAAATCGATTGAAATCAAATATTTGATTGAAGTGTATCAAGGTCGAACGAATCACTAATTATCCAATTGCAGTTCACAGAAATAAAATTGCTGCCAGTTTCGCCTTTAAGTACATGTTGTTATTATTATTGTATAAATTGTTTTTTTTTTTTGGTTTTAGTTTTTTACGATTTTTGAAAGTGGGCACTTCTAAAGCCAATCTCTAGCTCTATGTCTTTAGCTTAGCAGCAGTTGTGCTCTGTTAAACAAATTGCATACAAAACGCGAGTTTTGTTGCTAAAAGCTGCATTTCATTGCATTTTTTTTCCGCTTCTTGGCTGAAGTCGGTTTTTTACGCATCAGAAAGCCCGTTAAGACCCCGCCCACTCTTCGAATAGCTGACAGCATTTTCCCTGCGGTTCCAAGTGAGAAGAAGAAATTGCGGTTAGTGTACTCTGATTAACTGATCACTGATCTAAAACTCTCAAGTAGTTAGCCACCTTGATAAATTATGTAGGTGTGGGTATTCAAAAAGTAAACTAAATTTCACTCTTTTGTCAACTTGAGTGCATTAGCTAGCTTCGAGATTGTGTGTGTGTTGATGAGTTATTTATGGTAAAGAAAGCAATTTCTAAACTATTCATCAAAGAGAGCTTCGAAATCAGCTTATTTATTTACAAGTCGTATGTGTTTATAATGAGAGAGAGAGAGCAGGTGGAGGGGAAACTGGGCGTTTTGATATTGATTTTAAGTGCAAGACCTGAGAGTCATTGCTGCAACTTTCTCCCCATTGACAAATAAGTACTTATTAATGAACTAAGTATCTACATACAAACATAATTATAATGTGTGCATATTTATCTTCATTTCTTAAAAGAAAATTTGAAATTTCTTTGTGTTTTGCGTAACCAACTTGACCATCGTCTTTGGATATTTTTTCCCATAATAATCGTTCACCTAGGAACCTATTTTTGTGGACAACTGTAAGTCACATAATACCAATTGATCCTATTTAAGTTGCTATAACGTAGGTCCTAATATGTGGCCAACTAATGACTGGGGTCCATGGAGGCGCCTCTAGGTAGATTTGCCAATATTTACTCTAGAGCATTGCATTTAAAGTAAAAAGTAAAGTTAAAGTTAAAGTAAAGTAGTATTAAAATATTAAAACATTATGGATTCAGAAGGAAACTATTACATTTCTTAAGAGCTGTTCTTGTACAATATCTAATATACAATATACATTAAGTATACAATTCATTTTGCCTTTATTTAAAATTCATAAATGCTTTTATTTTAAGGCCTAACCAACCAAAATATCATTGACGAATCTAGAGTTTGGAAGGCTAAGATCGGTAAGTTTGGCAATCTATTTGCTCTAGCAGTTTCTGCCTTATCTACCACGCCCTCGTCCCACAGTTCTGCCTAAGATTCATGCTAAGCTAATGTCACAGTTTTAAAGAGAGATTAATGGTAGTAGTTATTATCCGCTTCGTTACCTTTTTGCTACGTCATTGGGCCGAAAATAAAATTGTGAATTTTGTTTTCGTATTATACATAAATTGGGCTCTTTGTAATATTACACTTCTGACAAATTTCTTTAAATTGGTACTACATCAAGTAAGATCACTCACCAGACAAATCTCCTCCTAATCTCTATTCTATTTTTAAATAAATGTTTTCTTACATGATTTATAACCTGTCTTCCTATCTGACTTTTTGTTCAGCTGGCCAAGTTAATTGAGTTTTTTCCTGACCAGAGCACAGAGCAAATGCCATAAAGAAATCATTTCCATTAGTCAAATCAGCACAAAACAAACAATACTGAGATCCAGCTTAGAGCTTTAACTTTGGAATAGTGTAAAAAGTGCAGTGGTAAAAAAGTGGAGCCCACTCGCTGTGCACAGACAATTTAGCTACTAGCAGCCACCTCCACTTGCCTACCCCCCATACCGCCCCTCCTATTACCATGCATTTCTCTGGTCAACTGACCATTTCAATTAGGGCTTCAAAACTGGAAGTGCGTGTTCATGCCATTTCAATAATATGATTACACAGTTTTTGCTTTTTTTTTTGATTTCAATTAAATACACGTTTTCTCAACTCGACGAGACAAGGAAATGCATTTGAGTATTTTGAATATTCAACAATCAAATTGTTCAAGTCGTTGATATGCAGAAGCCAATTCGACTATTTTTTCCCCCCTACCATCTCTTTCTGTTTCTTGCGTTTTCTGTGAGTGTGTGTGTGTGTGTTCAGTGAAAGTAAAGAAATAACAGAAAGTAGTCAATGTGTCGGCGTTGTCTCTTCGTCTGCCATTTGTTCAGATCGGTTAATTTGATTTGTGTTTGTTTCTCGCTTTGCATTGCGTGAGAGGCGTTAAAACGCCCCAAAGGAAAAACTATATAATTGTAAGTACATAAAAAATTGCGTGCTATTGGAAAATAGCAAAATAAAGTGAAAGGAAAAGGCATTAGAGTTAGAAAACTTTGCAAAAATCGGGTAACGTTAGCTCTCAGCTTCAATTTGTCATTAAAACAAAAGTTTCGCAAAAATTTCTTGATAAATTTGTTATCAACAAAACTGATTTTTGCGAAAATTCATAAACATTTTATGTAAAAAATCCAAATTCTATATAAAACCTCTCTTGATCTCAGTTTTAAACTTTATAGTTTAACGCTATATATTAAAAGTTTAAATATTTCAATACTAAAGTTTAACACTGTATATGCATCTATGTATGTATGCTTGGTATAGTACTTAGCTTGAAGTCTGTTTTATATAGATTATGAATTATCTTGAATCTTTAAATAAAGTTCCTACATTCTAAAATTATCGGGTAGAAAGAATTCCACTCCTTATATTATCTTTATCCCTTTGGATATACCATATGACAAAATTGTACTTTCAGATTGGAGTAAAATCTGTAAAATATATAGTGGAAGACAATATTTTGAGTGGAACATCACAGGAATCAATTCAAGATCAACCAGGAATTTGTCTTAAGAAATATCCATTGTGAAAACTTTGATATCTCAAGTTTTTAGAGTTTTTTTTAGACTTCTTTTCTAAAAATTTAAAAATTGTTGACCTCTTTTTATATTTTAGTCTTAAAATATTCAGACCAAGTTCTTTGAAACATTTTTGTTTTGTCAAAAAAAACAAACCTAATTAACTTTTCTCTTTAGAAACTGTATTGTATTACATTTAGGTTTGCAATAATACTAAATGAAAATATAGAAAATATTTTTTATTTCCATCTTTATTTGTGTGCTAACTCAACAGTTAATTAACTGATGTCAGTCGACACTTTATTGAATAATCTTATCTTAGCCGTCATCAAGCTGTTGAAGTAACAAAAACTCATTTAGTTAAGTCATTCCTAAGGTATCGGCTCTAAAAGCTATATTTATTAACGTCTAGTACTAGTGATTTAATATGAAAAAAGGTGTAAATGAATACCACTTTAATGACATAACAATCGAATGTTAGCATAATGCGATTTGACTAAAAAATTCTACTTGTTAATTTTCTAAATTTGCATTCTTGCCTATTTTGAAATTTGGTTTGGATTTGGCTCTAATCATATTTCATATGCAAGTAAATGTTGCAATTTCTGCATTTATTTTGTCGAATTTGATTTGATTTCGTTTCGAGTTTTTTTTTATTTTTGGAGCTGATTGAAGCCTTTGCGTGTTGTCTACAGACACAAAAAGTTACTTAATTGCCTCAAACGAAGTTGTTGCTTTTGGCAGACACCATTGAACAAGCCGCATATGGAAATATCTATGGCTGGAAAATTGAATTCATATTTGGAGCTTACCGCAGCGAATTGTGAAGTGGGCAATCCACCGCCACTTCCTCCTACTGCAACGGCTCCGAACGATGAACCACCATATGGGGAATTGCCGGCCAATGATGATGTTGGCTGCTTCTGGGCATTCTCATTGGCTATAAACAAGAGTTGCTCTTGATAGGAGCCCGGCGAAGGTGAAAATCCTCCCGAATTTGAGCCACGAAAGCCGCTTAATGATGATTGCGATTGGCGGGGAAACGATCCAGACGATGGCACAAAACGATTTTGTGATGGAAAATAATAGCTGGATGTATCTGAAATGAGTAAGGTCAAAACCATCAGCAAAATGTACAAACACGCGTGCTCACAACATGTATCTTTTATTTTTATTTTTTGGTTGAAATGTGTCAAGCAACAATTCAAATTAATGAAATGTTTTAAACTCAACTTGCTGACACCTTTCAACGCCAGCGGCTGAGCTTAGCCCTGAAATATGTTTGCCAAAACGAAAAAAAATCACCAAAAAAATACAAAAATCAGTGCAGTTAATTGTGAGAAAAGTGTTATAAATAAATAAATAATAAATAAATGAATGGAGCGAGCCTCAGGCTGACGCAAACTCCATAAGATTTTTGGGTCACAAATTTGTCACAGCAGCAAAACTCCAAAAAAATGAAAAATATTTTGCCATCAATTATTATAAAAAAAGAGCCTAACAATTATGTATGTAAATTATTTATAATAAGACCTACAGAAAATTCCTATCATACACAGAACCTAAAAGTAGATAAAGTGAATGATTTGCTAAAATTATTTCCAAGACATTTCATGATACCTTCAGTGCCAAAAGCCAATAAAGTTGTGGGATTTATATCTATGTATGAGAGTAAAAATGATTTTAACTAGCAATATATGCAAAGAGCTTGTTAATATTACAAGACACATTTAAAAGGCAATCTTAGAAAAACCATCAAAATAATTTAAAAACATAAATCATTTGAATTTGTTTGATATGCAAGTTAAAAGTCATTTGGGGGAGGGCAACTTAATTTCTTACAAAATTTATTACAGACCAATACTAATTGTATACAGGTATGTATTGTTTTAGATCGGTATTTACCATTTTTATTATCAGCGAACTTAATCCTATAAATGAGGTAGTTATTTTTTGCTTCAATTTTATCGAATGTTTCTTATATGAAAAGTTTGAAACTCTGGGAACATTACTCATTGCATGTGGCGTAATAGCTAGTAAAAGAATTGGGAATTGTTAATTAATAGTAATGCAATGTTTGAATTTTATATCGCTATATTTTTAAATATTACGCCAAAATCTTGGTAAAGTTTCAAAATAAGTACTTACAAACTTATAAAAGTGGAATTTATTGCCAAAGTCAAGAAAATTACTCATCCGCAATGTTGACTCACAGAGGGCATTAAGTCTAGTCGTTGCATAGTGAAGATTGGTTTAATATTCTTGTCAAGTTTACAATTTTATTAACTATGTGCTATAAATTGAGGACTTGGGTGTTGTATTTTGCACAAATACTGCTCAGTGGACCATGTTGCTTTGGTTATCAAAAATCGATCAGAGGTTCTACTATTGTTATGGTCCTACTATATATTGTAGATATTATCTAGTACTACTATATATTATCTAACAAAACTACAGACAGGGAAAGGGGCTTGAAATGAGTTGGGATAGAATACCCCTGACAAGATGTCTATACATATTTTGTATTTGGAATAAAGAGCGTTTCGACCTCTATGTAAGCTCTCATATCAGACCAATATTAAAAGAATCAAACATTTAATCTATATGTTTGATTTTCTTCACAATTTTTATGTATTTGACATTGTCAATTTATATTTGTGCCATTGTTCAATTATTTCATATGGAGGACACACACACACAAGCGTCAGCAGCAGCAGCACCCAAAAAACCAAGTTGCGGGGTCTTACCATGCGTCACTTCTCCAGCAAAACTGTTGACTCTTTGACCCACAATGTTTGGCCATAAAAAGAAACTGATACAACTCAGAAATGCATTTCAAAGACCACGCAAAAGTCAAATCTTGTTCGTGGGCCACATGTCGACAGATTTTCGCTGCTTGTACAAGCGTACACATAGTTTTTTTTTTTTTTTTTTTTACTTCTTTTTAGTCTTACTAATTGAAAATTGAAATATCATATAGCCGCAATATTTCAAACGAAATTGCAGCAGCCGCAGCCCATTGAAAATTTTATCAGGCAAAATTTATGCAAGAGCCTAAAGCCTCAAATGGAATGAAGTGAAGTAAAGTGAACTGAAGTGGAATGGGTTAACACGCCCACCATATGTGAGCCTTACTTTGAATTTCACACCTTATTTTTTTCAGTTTGTTTTTTGTTTAAGCACTTATTTGTATATAACCATACAAATAATTGCCGTTTATTATCACATGCAAGAACGCGACGAGGCGTTGCTGCATGCCCCTCACACATTTCGAGTTGGAGAGCTTGTCGAGATTAGTTTAGGGTTTGATTAATTATCTGAAATGTCAAGAAGGCAAATCTTAACAAAATGGGACAAGGCAAAACTGAAACTGTTTAAACAATTAACACCGGAAACCAACTTCTAAGCTTCGATCTTCGCACGTTGCAAAATTAACAATTATCATATTTCGGTTTAAAAATTTGATTGAGCAAGGATTCTCAATTCTGTCAAGTGTCTTGACAAAAAAAAAAAACAATTTCTAAGGCTAATCTGCCAAATGATTTAAAAATTATTTCGAAAACAGACTCGTGTTATTTATCAATTTATTTCTTCTATGCTCTATGAGATTGATATATATTGTTCAATCAATGACTGCACGTTTCGAATTTAAAAAGTAAATCATAAATTGAAGCAAATTTAACTATTCAACAAATTACTTCGGTGCTTAACGGAAATAATTGTATCTAATGTTAAGTTAACAGCATCATTTGCGAGCCATTTCAGATTTAACATAAACACACATAAGAGCTCTGTTAATTTAGAACTGTTGCCGACTGAGCAACAAGTTGTTGTTTTCATACGATGGTCGAGCGCGTTGAGCTGCTTCCTCCGCTATATATTCGATGATAACGGGTTCGAATCCCCTTGCCGCTGCCCCGGAGAAAAATTCAAAATTTTAATACTTTGTACCTTCAGCTTATGCACTGGCAAGAGTTTTTGGTAATTTTAATAATCATTAACTCTAATCCGCTGAAGGTAGATTAAATCGTTCATTCTTACATTCCGTTGACACTGCATTATTAGCTTCTTATGTGAGCCTTGCAGCTTAGCTGATTGGAGTGAATACAATCTTTTTTTTACGAATGAAAATTTATTCCATCCTTTAAAGCAAAAAACCGAGATCGACTTTTAACTTTTTGTGCTTCTTTATCTATTACCGAATTGTAAAAACTGAAATTCATTATAATTTCTACTCACATATTTGACCTACAATTGAAAACCATCAAACTAATTCTTATATTCCAAAGTCGTGACACATTTGCCTACATTCTAGAGAGAGAATTTGACAGTGGCATAATAAAAATTTACCTATCGATGACTTTGGAATTTATTGAAATGGACAATGTTCAGTGTGGCGATTTGAATAAACAATTAGACAAGCGAAAACAAAACGATCGTTTCATGAAAACGAACATCAACACTGAATTCATTTTGGTGGAAAATAAAAGAATATTAAATATGCAATAGAGATTGACAAAACAAAAGACATACATGCATATCTCATCGTCGGCCTTTTCAACTTTGCCGCTGGCGACCTTTCAAACTGTCATTTGTCTGCCCAACTAGTTGGCAAACAATGTGGCCAAAAGACACCTACCTTACCTAGATTCAATAGTTGGACTGGTTTTCGTATGGGAAGTCGGACATCCGTTGACAACAGCCAATGCACTGCTTTAGAGACTGCAAGTTTCCATTGTATGCAGTCAGTATTTGTTCACCACGGAAAAGGGCTTCTTAAATATATGATGCTGGACTTAATGTACTGGACTCAAATGTATATTCAAAGAAATGATATGCCTATATTCTTATAATACCTCAATGAGTAATCAGTTCAATCAAATTGCAAAATCCCCCAAATCGATATAAAATCAAAGCCATCGTAATTCAAAACTGCTCCTGCACGTTTTTCTTGACATTTGATTGTGAACCTAAGAGAACAAGACGAATTTGGCGAATTTCGTTCACCTAAAAGTAAATATCTGCGAAAAATTTAATGTGGTCATAAAATTTTAATATGTGACTTGTTTTCGAAACGATGTTTGAATGTTAAACAAATGTTGTATGAATGTCGTAGACGCGATTTCGAAGTTTGAATTTAGTTCGCGTTTTTAGGAAACACTAATATAAACGGGATATAACAAAACAACCACGAAACACCATAAATAAAATTAAATTTTTAAATTTCGAAATTTAAACGAATACTAAAAGTAATAAAAAAATACTTCCCGTGAAATTTTGATGAAGAATCGTGTCTTTCACTTAATTTTGATGTAAAGAAGTTATTACTTTGCAATTCTTAAATATAACGGTTGGATTATCTAGATATAGGTTAGGTTAGTTTCAGCAGGTGGCCATCCACTAGGAATCCCAGACAGATTTTCGTCCGTAGAGTTGCCGGAGCGGGGGCTTACATCAGACAGGATATCAAGAGTTGATAAATTGATCGCTTGGCTGCATCCTGAAGCGATTTCGTAGGTGGGGTACCTATGCCTCATCGTTACCAAGGCTGCACACGAGGTGTTTAAGCGTTTCTGGAGCATCCGGAACATCCCACATAGACCGAGTACAGGATATGCGTGTCAGACGAAGAGTTGGTCAAGAGTTGGTATATTGTTCGCTTGGCTGCATCCTGAAGTGTTTTCAGCAGATGGACTCCTAGGTACCTAAGCCGCAGCGGCCAAGGCTGCACAGGAGGAGTTTTTGGAACATCCGGAACCTTACATTTCCTGCAATTCTTCTCATAAGTTGCTATGTCCGATGAGTATGCCTGTGAGCATCCTGCAATCCAGAAATCCGCGCTGACGGTCGCCTTGCGTGCTGCACATAATCTTGGATATGACTGGTACGCTTACAGGATACAGGTTACAGGATCTTTTAAAATTTAGCCAAATTTATTTTTAAAATTTCGCCTAATTTCCAAATAAAATATTTTTGTGGGACTTAATTTTGATGTAGAGGTTTATATGTACTTCGTAACTTTGGCCGAAAGGACATTAAAAAGCATAATGGTATGATATAGAGGATTATGTAAATGTTTCGTAACTTTTAACCATTTTTTATGGAATGTGTTCTTAATTTTGATGTAATGTAATATAAAAAATATATATTTCGTATAATGAATGATAACTTTTAACTTTTGTAACTTTTTATGGAATATATTTTAAAATTTGTACCTAATTTTATTCTTATTTCGTATTAAAATTTTACTTAATTTTGATATAAAGGATTAAACGTAACAACTTTTGTAACTTTTTGTGGATTATGTTCTTAAATGTATTTCCCAATTTTTGCCAAAAGGAACAATAAGGATTTTAGATAAGAGGGACGAATGTATGCTGAAATTTGTACTTAATTTTGATGTAGAATTTTATATGTATAACGTAACTGTGGCCAAAGGGACAATATTCAACTTATGTAACTTTTTGAAATTCACATATGCATGTAATATTTATGTAAAGGAATAAACCTGTTTCCTGTTTTACAAGGACTGAAACTTTTCTTTATATATTTTTTAAAATTCACGTGATTTCCATGTAAGAATTTTTTTTAAATTTTTGCCTCAAGCACCAACTTGATAATTTCTGAAACTTTTTATTAAAATTATTTTCAAACACGCAGCAACGTTGTGACTATTCGACTGAAATATTTTCTTTCAATTCATATGACCTTTTGTGAGTGAGTATTTCTTGGTAACTAGATTGACTTGCTTTGATATGAAAAACTTTGAAAATTAATTGAAAATTTATACCGCCTTCTAAGACCCTTGAAAACAGGTCATTACATGGCATGGCATGGCACTTGTTGGCATGCAGTTTGTCTCTTTTTCCGCCCCCATCCCACCATGACTCGAATCCGCTCCCATTTGCAGTACCTCCTCCCCCCACCAATACTCTGACAGTTTGACATTTGCTACGGCAAAGAATTTGCAACTTGTTGCTGATGTCGAGATGCTGATGATTTCCCATCTCATATCTTTTGGCATGCCATTTGGCTGGGGCTCTGGTTTTTTTTCTTCTTCTCTTTTTACGAAGCTAATTAAGGCAGACTCAAAATCATTTTTGAAATTTCAAATTTTTTTTTTTTATGCATTTTCAATGCTGTTGCTGCAACAAATTACGAAAAGAAGAAACCCCTGAAATAAACAAAATAAAAGCATAAAATTGTGCAGGGGGCAGCAGTAGAGTCTTCTTCTTTTGTTTTTGTTTAGTTTGTTTTTTTCTCGTGTGTTGTGTGCGAAATGTCAAGCAGCAACAACAATAACAACAACAACAACAACATCAACAATGGCCATAATAATGAACAACAGCAACAAGTTGAACTTTACGTTTTTCTTAACTTTAATCAAGTTTCTGTTTGGTTATATTTTTCTTTTTTTTTCATCATCTCTTTAGCTTCTTGGTTGGACGCTCTATAGTGCTTCTTTTTTTTCTGATTGAAGGTCGTTGCAGTTTATGAATGTTACAGCACAGTTTGAGAAGCATTGCACATAAGACTTGCATGGGTTTTATATTTTAGTCTCCCCTCGAAATAAAATATTACCCCCGAACCGGATCTTCTAGCTACTCCCATGTTTGTAATCACATTAAATGTCGATGTCTAGTAACAAATTGCTCTGCACAGGTTGCAAATATATCTGCTCTGACATCATTCTATAACCATTAAACATTATCCCATCAATGTGTATATTATGTATGCCCACACCCATATTCAGTAATACCGCAATTTTGTTGTTTCTCTTTTGACAAAATACATAATTTCATTTAATTTACTCGCTTTTAATGGACTGCCAAGCAAGGTGACGACCAGAAAAATACAAATAACAAATACGAAGAAAAGACCTTCGTCAATGTCGTTGTTTTGATACTCTTTCCACATGGGGCAAAACTAAGAAGTACCAGGATCTTAAAGTGCTTGAAGAGGGTATCACAAAATTGGTCGGGTCAAGGAGAGGAGAAAGCATTTTGAAATGTATTCTCTAGTAAGATTGTCAAGCTGCCATGTCCGCAGTAAAGCAATAGCTAATTGGATGAAATCCGGTCCTAAATAAGATGAGCTAGTCGGGACGCCCAATCGAACTACAAAGCAACCAAATTTCCCCATTGTAAAGAGCAAAAGATATAAAATTGCATTAACAATCCAGATGTTTACTTATTTTTAAATACAAATATGGGTCGAAAAAAGTAATTATAGAAATTTTAAAAAATTTGTAGAATCGTTGTCAATTCTAATGCAAAAATATTCAATATATACGTAAGCCTTATTTTCTTTCGTATGCTTTGTCCCCCTCTTTCTTCACATTAACCAAAACTTTTTGGTCATTTTTAGCGATATTTATCTTGGTGTGTCCTCTTTGGATGGCCAGCTCTCGGGGATGTTTGTTAACGATTTTCTTAAACTTTTCCAGTTGATCGACCTTAGCTGCGGCCTTAAGCCATTCTTTTTTATTTCTTATTTTTTGTACTTCTTTACCATCTGACTTCAGGCTTTTGACCGCCATTTTTTTCACGTTATCGGCCACACGATGTTTTTTCTTGATACTCCTTGGTTTGGGAGTAGGACTTCTAGTAAGTGGGCGTACCTCACGGGAAACGTGGCCAAAAGGGGCAATCACTGCTACTTTCGTAGTAGGGGAAAATACCGCCTTCTCCGTTTTGGTTCTAGGTTTAACTTTATCCGCTTTAAAACCTTTGAATTTTGGACGAGCATTAAATTTAGCACATTTTGGTGCATCCTTCCACTTTTGCTTGGGCTTCATAATTTGTCTGCGCCAATCTGTAGCCATTTTTTTGGGAACCTTCATTTTTTTGGCAAATTTTTTAAACTTGCCGTTTTTGTTAAAGTTAGGCCAATCGGGATTGGGCATTTTTATTTGAAATTTATTTTTACTTTCAATTTGTTTTAATTATTAGAACTATACTCTCGAGCACGATTTTCTAGAATGTGAAATATGGAAGTAGGAAATGAGGCAGGTAAACTAGGCAAATGGACATGGCCTACTTTTCACTTTTTATTTTTCACTTTCCCGCCTACTGCTTTTGTCGGTAAAGAACTGATTTTAGTCTATAATCTAGTTGTATTTACAGTGGAATATTGAGTTAATGGCTTTTAAGTGGCTCCACAATACCCGCAAGACCAGATTTATTCGATTGATGAGGATAAAGCACGTTCTTTAAAAAAACGAATTAAACACTTTTTCCATTGTTACCATAACAACTTAGGAAAGCTTTTGGGGTTACTTCCTAATTATTACATATTTGGGTCTATTCAAGATAAACCTTTCCACCATTTACTTGGATATTCGTGCATCTACTTCTTATTCAAGCTATCAAGTAAAAAAATATGACTTAAACTTATAATCAATTATACATATCGATTTCTGTCACTGCTCAAATGTAAAAATGTAACTACAAATTCATTTCAGTCTGAAAGATAGAAACAAACAAATCGGTTGAAAAATCCCTTAAAAAAAAAGTATTTTTCTAAATTTGTTATCAACGTTTTAACTAAATTTTTAGTACCACCTAACGCCACCTAAACGCATGCACTATATCCTTATGGTAAGACGCAAGATTGCGGAAGTCCAAAATCTGATGTTACTCAAACCAAAGAAGGGCAATCAAAAGAAGGGCAATCAAAAGAAGGGTTTGGCTAGGTCTTTGATGAGTGATAAAAGTCGCAAGAATTTTGACATAATGATGCTGAATCGATTTGGGCACATGAAAAAGTAATGAGGCAGTTAATGTCTTGTTAACTGCATACGATATTTTCATACCTTTTGAATTTTGTTAAGATGACATTAAAGCATAGCAACAAATCGAGCAAATATACAATATAAGCACTATACCCACTTATCGTTAGAGTATATCAAAAAAATCTTTCAAGAATTGGGCACGAATTCTCTTCCTCTTTGGTATATTCTCTACTGCTTCTAGCCCGGGGGAGTTGTTAATTAGAAAATAATACACCGATGAAGGTCAATGTCAAGCGAGATATTCAGAAAGGGAGACATAAAGATAGAGAAAGGGAAGTTATGTAGAAGTTTTAATGAATCAGCTAAAAAAAATTGAGTTGAAAGAAATTCTATTAGTCGGCAAGTTTGTGGCCTAAGTCTTTTGATTTTTATTGAAGAATTTTTTGTTGCATCATTTATAAATGAAATGCACACAACTCATACAGTGAGGGAGAAATAATAGAGGATTACATTCCAATTTTAGTTTTAATTATATTTACTAATACGTTAGCTGTTGGTTAATTACATATGCAAACTTGTTACACAAAACAAACCGAAAAGCGAGCAACACAGAAACCAAAACAAAGAAAACATAGAAACAAACAGAAAGAAAAAAAATAAAACTATTGCGCCAAAGCTCTCCAGCTGGTTTTTTTTAACTTGCTTCGCCCGCTTTGTGTGTGTGTGTGTGTGTGTGTTGGCCATTGTTTAAACAAATATGGGGCGGTGGTGACGGTGCTGGAGCTCGAGCTGGTGGTTGAGAGAGATATACATATGCAAACATTTATGCATGTAGGAGCAAAATGCGCAAAGTTTGTCTACTACTCCACTAAAAGCTTTACATGTGCCAACAAAACAGAAAAGTGCTACCAATTAGGTGGCATACAGCGATTCGTGTATGCATGTATGTATGCATGTGTGCCGAACGTCAATAACTGAGTGTACAGCAAATTAGCTTTCTATAATTTATAATAATTTGTTGCTAAATGGTAAACTCTATTCGTTGGCATTCTTCGCTTCGAAAGTTTTTTTTTTTCTTTTTTGGAAAACATCAAATTATTGAGTTGCATCTTAAACAAGAAACAATTATCTTTAATCTTGGAAATCGTATGATTTGATGATGCTAGATAATTGGCAAACATCATGCGAGGCAACTTGTTTGTGTATGTATTAATTTTAGAAGATTTTATTTGAACTTTATTTAACTGGTCACATAAAAGAAAAATACAAAAAAATTGCTGTTTCTAAAGTTTGACAAATTTCATTATCTTATGTTATATAAAGTTTAAGGGATGAGATGGGAAGACAAACAAAGAACCAGCTAACTTTGACTGCACCAAAGTTTATAATAAATAAAGTGTAAAATAACATGGATTGGTTATACTTTATTGATTATTTGTTTTTAAAAGGAAAAGAGATGAATCAGTATCATAAATTTCATTGCTGTATTTATAAGTTACTTGTTCACAGGGCTCGACACAAAATTAATCCATCCTTAAAAAAGTCAAACTTCTATATTCATATCAAGAGTAAAATCTAGGAAGTAAAGTGAAGTGTGGCGATTCTAAGGAATGCAGTTTATGAGGTTTGTGGACACGAACATAGACCGTGGTTATCCACACCCACAATGTTTAAGTCAAGTGTCAATTTATAATTGATACAAATACAGACAACGCCAACCACCCCCTTTACAGCACTCTTGTTCCAGCCCTTCTCTTAATGCTGTGAAGTGCTGGGCAAATTAAATACAATTACGGCAAAATAATTGCCAACCAACGACAAAACGTAACAAACAACTCATAAACGGGTTTCTTGGGTTTAGAATGTTGTTTGATTTGGCCAACGGCATTCCATTTCCTCTTGTGCGGGTGTTGGCCACGTTCTATATAAATCAGTTAAGGCGCATTCTAATTGCCGGGCCAAGGTGTCCTTGTACACAAAAAAAAAAAACAAAACAAAAAAATTGAAATGATTGATTAGCATAAATATTTCTTGGCCGAAAGGCGGATATCATATTTGTATCATGTCGGAATGACTCGTTTGAATATGTTGGCAAAATCCAAAAACCAGATAGCAAACGAAATCAAAAATAAACGCTTTTAAAACTGGTTCGAATTTCTTTCTTTTATTATTTGCATTATTGTATGCAACCTGCTCAGACCAGTGACAGTAAAACTGTAGCTGTAATTAAAGTGGATTTTCGGGTGGGCAGTCAAAACAAACTCAACAAACTGGGTAAATGTAACAAACACATAAACACACACACACTCAAACACTCTGACACACAGAGTGCAAATGCACTTCAAACTGTTGCACTTATTTTTCAAACGTTTATTTAAACTGGGTGAGCAGGTGCTTAGTTAACCGAATTATATAAAATAAATCCACAAACAACTTGCCGGAAATCAACTAAAACTAAAACTGGAATGGAATGTTTTTGATTCTCGTGGACCATCGATGAAAGTGAAACTGTTTAGCCAATGCCGAAGGTGCAATAACCTGACAAGATTTATTACTTTCATGAAAAGGATAGTGGGGGCTTCAGGTAAAGATTTTGTAGGGGAAAATTGTTTTTGAATATCGAAAATCAGCCTGGAATACCGGAAAATGTATCAATAATCTACCACTTTTGAAAGTAAAAAAACTTTAGTTAAAGAAACGATTGGTTTTTTTTATTACAAGTCGTTTCAATTTACTAAAAAAACTCTCATGTGACGCATTCTGTTTAAAGCGCCAAAAAGAGGAAGTCCAATGCACAAAGACAAACAATTCCCAGTCCACCTCTCTAGGTGCCTGAGAAAACTTCCAAACATTTAAAATTCATGACCAGCTTGACATAATGCCCATCAACATAAATTGAAAGCATTTTATTTTCAGTTTTATTTATAATTTTTTTTTTGTCTTTCTCCTTCTTCTTCTGTTTTTTGTGAAAAGTAACCGCATAAATTTGTAAAACATTTCGAGCCAAAAGAAACATCCATCCAGATGCGTCGGCGAACTACTGAAACAACAACTACAATGTATAATACAACTACTGGGCGTGGCATTGGCCAGGCCAAAAAAAAAATATTTTACATAATACGCTAAATGCTTATTGAGGGTCAGTTTTGGGGCGGTGAAAATGAATGAATTTCGTGAAGAAAGGCAACAGAGACGGTGAAACAAAACGAAAGTGAAATTTTTTTTGTTCGCTCATCGATTAAATCATGATTTTTCTTTTGTTTTCGGTAATTCGAGCTTAAGCTTTGAATGATGAGAAATGGAGAGAAGACAAAAGCTAAAATCATCGATCATAGATCAATAAAGAAATATTCAATTTTCATAAAGATGAAGATGAGCATAAACATGAAATTAAATTGAATTCAGTGTGGGAGGTGGTTAAGATCATGATGATCATAATGATGATGATGTGTCTGAGGCAGTCAAATTGATACTTCCTCAGTTCATAGTTCAGTTTCACCTGTTTGCCAATGGAGAAAATATTATGCAAAACTATTAGAGACTCACGATCTAGAGAAGGTACGTTTTCTCTGTAACTAAATTAGTAGGCATTAGTATTTGAACTCTTCGCTCTCTCTCCTCACTGCCACAGCTTTTATCAGGTAATGCTAGGATTTAAGAAATTTCAAAATATCCATATTGTTTACATTTTTTCAAATTTTTCTCATACTTAAATTATTAATAAAGGGTAGTTTATTAAATAATTGTGAGCGAACCACATTTTGATGCTAAAACACTTAATTAAAAGTTTGCTTTATGACATTTATTTAATTAATGTAAACTAATTGCTGTTATGTCACCAAATAGCAGGAGACCAATTTTAGGAATTTTACTAGGTTTATCTTAGCAATAGCAGCTTGAATCTCGGTCCTGAGGTCATGAAGTATTTCTGGCTTGAAAATATGTAAGCTACTTGGATGTTAGATTTAAAATACTAGATGAATTTTTAATTTCTACGCAGAAAATAACAAAATTGTTCGGTTTGAACTGGGATCTAAGTTTTTTGAGTATTTGCAAAAGGACTTCCATCTCAATATTGTTCCTTCTTATTTTGGTTTCCTACAGTTTGTGTAGCAAACATTCCACTATGGAAAAAAGTCTTTATTAGTTACAATTTTGTTGAAATGTACAGCCATCCCATATCTATTAAAGTTTCTATTCTCTAAATAAATGATGATTAAAATGTGAGTCGCTAAATGATTCATTCTATATATGTAAAAGCAAAGCTAACAAATTTATAGACGCAGTAGCATTCACAATTTTCTGGCATTTGAATCAGAATATTGATCACTCCAGATCCATAGGTTTGTATTTCATTGTAAACCTATAAAACCTATCTCTTTTTCCCAACAAAGAATCAAACATTGATTATCTTTGCCATTAATCAAAACATAACAAATAAAAGTGTTACGGTTAATCTTCAATTTTTAAAGCTATTCACATGAGTCCATTTACAGACTGAACTTTACTTTGAATATCTCACTCTTGGCCACTTACTTTGGACTTTCTCTAACTTGAAATGTTTTGCTATTATCCAAAGATCATACCTTTTAAATTTAAGTATTGTATACCATTACGAAGAATACGGAAAGTCACTTTAGACTAGTTTAGTTTGTCTACATTAACATAGCCCTAAAGTCGTTTTGAGTGTTTTTATTAGGCCTCGACAAAGTAATACTTTAAACCACATTAAAGACTGAACAGCTCTAAGAAATTCGATTTCCAAAGATCATTTACACACACGTAAAAGGACAAACCATAATAAATTCTCGCCCATGCAATTGTAAATGGCAAACGAACAACGAAAAACTTCTTGACCAAAAACCAAAAAAAATTCTCTTTAGCCGGTTTTTGCATTTGACTATCAATTTCAAGCATCAACCGACCATTGCCAACACTCCATGGACCTGGTCAAAATCAAAGCCAACAAAAACTGGTTCAATACCACTATTTTGTCTCTCTGGATTATTGTGTGCGGGTGGCAATGTCCATATTCCCATTACCAGCCAAAACAAAAAGCAAAAACGAAAAAACAGAATTCACGACTTTAAGTTAAGTTGCGACTTTAGGCCATATTCCAATTCCAGGCTCCTTTTGTGGCCCTTCATTGCTTGGCCCCAGCTCGTGCTGGGTTCATCGTAGAGGTGAAAGGCGAATGTAGTTTTGCTCTGGCGCATATTTTGGCATGTCAGCTCTTCAATTTTGAATATTCTATCAATTTATTTGATGTTTGATTTGTGCTTCACACTTTTTTTTTATTTCCTTTGCGTTTTTCTTTGTTTCTTTTGGCATCGTCAGCGTTGACTTTGCCCACACTTTGCTCGTGCCATAAGTTTCATTTCAGTTTTTGCCATTTTTATACCCTGGACTTAGTGGAGAAAGGGGGATATAAGCTTTCGACGAATTAAATTTTTTCATTGTGTACTGAATTTCGAGGATTTAAAGTACTATCGGGACTCTAGAGATGCTGAACTATCTCATAAAGAAAGAAATAATCTTCAAATGTTTCATGTTTTCTTCTAAATTCCTTTTTAACTTACTAAAATTTAATTAAATTTTATCTCTAATAAAATTTTTTTTAATATAGGGCACCATAATGTCTTATCCTTATCCATTCTGTGGAATTTTTTGTATTTCAAAGGTGCGACTGCATTTTGCTTATATTTATTTATTAATTTTTCTTGTTTCTTGTTTTTACTTATGTAATTTGCCAAGCGTGCTCTAGTCAGGTCCAATAGAAAAATACAATTTTTTTGTATATTGCAAATATTAAAACCAAATTACGAGCACAATTCAAATGCAAAAACGAGTTTTATAGAAATCGAAAATGAAAAATAAAACTTTACTTATCGCCCCAGACCTGGGCTTGGCACATTGATCTCTTGCTTTTGGTCAATCGCATTTACAACTGGAGCAAATAATTTTCAGCAAAAATAGATTTCACTTAAGCAATTTAAACGAAAAGCCCGCAAGAGAACTAATGAAATGATATCGAAATTTGCATATGATGAAATTGTGAAAATACCAAACCCAAATCCCTTGAATTTCAACATTTCTTGAGTTAGTTATTTGGTGTGTTTGTGTGTGTGTAGTACCGTAACTCAGTAGAAAAAAAACAACAGTTCTATTACTTAATATGCAACACTAATGCGAACAATAGCAGCACGACATCGTGAAGAGAAAAACAAAAAAAAAAAAAAAAATAGTGAGACCCCCAACCCCAGATTCAGGCATTAGACTCGAACCCGAATCCGACCCAGCCACATTCACCGACAAAAAACACACGATCCTACAGTTACAGTTTCCCGAGACATTCAATCAACACAATTCCACGACTTGGTCTTAGAAAGGCAAAAGTTGAATAAAATAACAACAACAGCAACAAAGATCTAAATAGAAAAACAGTTGTTCAACTGTGCATGGTGTTGTTGTTGTTGCTGTTGGATGGATGGTGGGATGGGGGCGGCTCACAGCGGTCTATTTCACACCTACAGTATACTAGGTAAGTACATACATACATATATACAGCTACAGGTACAGTTAGAGTGTAGTTTGAGTTGCTCTGATATAGAACCCCACTTATAGTTAGGTATTTTTTTATTTATTTTTGGCGGCACTTTTTTTTTTCTAAGTTATGTACGTGCTTGGATTTTGATAAAGTGCCACAAGAGATTGTTAAACACTGACAATGGCAAGGAATTTCGTTGCTGGAATTATAATTTCAAGTCTCTTTTTGGAATTGGATCACACATTAATGTGAGAGATTTTCTGAATGTTGTCTAATCGGTCTACCTATGCTGAGGTGGTAGCAGGGAGAAGGGAACTGCCAATGCAGTGGAAATTGGATGAAAATTTGCCTAAAATTATTTAAAATATATACAGATCCTTCTATGTATATGTCTAATTTAGGCTGGTGGATTGTGCACATTTATATTCACTCTTTATACTTATAAAATTCTTCTTTGTATTGATTCATAATCATCCATTCTCAGCAATGGATAATACTAAACTTCTGAAGAGAGACAGACACTTCAAATGTTGAAAGAAGAAAGCAAATTTTAGTTTATATATTGCTAAATATTGTTATTTCATTATTAAGATAAGGATTTTAAATAGGGAACTTGATAATTTATATTCCCCTATTCTACTTTTGATTTCTACATATAAACGATTTTCTTTACATCCTTGAAAATGTGTTGGGACTTTTCAAAAATATTTTACAAAAAAGGAAATTATGAAACATTCAGTTTGTTATTTTTCTTCTTTGGGTTTTAGCAAGTAAGAATAAGCTCATACTGAGTAACTTTATTTTTTTTATTTTCGTCATGTTTTGGCCATCTAATAGATTCAAACAAGTCAAAATATTTCAGAATAGGACAAATACAACACCATTGAGAAAGGAAAACATTTTCAACGAAAAATAAAAGAATTTGTGACTACGAATAACTATTTCCTGGCCAAGCATAAAGTCAATAAACGTTTTTGGCATTAACCTATTTGGCAATAGACATCTTTGTGACTATTTACCAAACACGTTTCAGTTAAAAAATGAACCAAAATCCATTACACCGTTCTCTACATGACTAAATCCAAAACTGTTATTAGTCAAAATTTGATTAATTTTTACCAAAGTGAAATCCCAAAATTCGCAAGCAAACTGAGTTATTAATGTAGTTACAAGGAAAACTCTTATGGGGATACATTCACAATTCCAAAAAAAAAAGGAAAAAGAAACCGAATCAAGTTCGTTGCTTAAGTCATTCGTATTGTTGGCTGGCCTTTTGTGACTTTTGTAAGGCAATTTTTTATTCCAGCTTAGCTACTGCAATGAGAGGGAATGCAGTTATCCTTGAGTTAACAATTTAGGCAGGTCGCCCTATAAATATATATGTATGTACATATATAATAATCAAAGAAGAGATTCACTCCCCTCCATCTCTAGGGGCAACATTTAAGCAGGAAATGATGCCCAAAAGCAACAATCGAAACAACAACAACAAGAGTTGCTTAACGAGCAACCGGCATAAAATGCAATATATGCCCTTTGTTCGGATCTTTTCAGATGGCGAAAAAGGCAAACTGCATTTTTAATAAAAATGTCAAGATATGAAAGTTGTTGGCAAGACAAAAAAAACGAAAAAAAAGCGACTGAACGAATTGCTAAAGAACCGAAGCCGAAACTGCCAAAGTGGAGAACTGCTCTCTGATCTCTACTGGCGACAATGAATTGCAATTTGCAAGCTTCTGCTAAGTAGTCCTCGCATTCAATTGATATGGCCGACTCGCGGAGACTGAAAAGTGCAACAGTCGAGAAAAAGATCATCATCATTTGCCTCACTCGGCGTGTGTGTGGGTGAAGAGGACGAGCGACGACTGACTACGGCGACGATGATCAGCGTCTTGAAAAGCCATTCAACTCGGGAATGGAGATTGATGGAGTGTTATTTGCTTTAATAACACTCTTAAGAATTGCATATTTGTGGTTCATTGAACCCCCACAATATTAAAACGACGTTTTCAGTGGGTTTTTATTTTGTTCAGGTAGCCTACACCTCATCATCCAGCTCAATACGTAATGAAGCCAATTTCCATCCACTTGGCTGCGGGTTCAGAGTGCCAAACCACTTAGGGAAACGTTTTCAATGGGTCTGGAGTATATGGCTTCTATGGCATAACTGAATGCCTTAGCCACGCCCCAAAATCATAGCCCATTCACCTACCCACGCCCTAAGCCACATTCATACATACATAAATAGCAGGAGGCAAAATATGCAAATCAGAACAAAGACAAAAGGCATAGAAAGAATCAAACAGAGGGAGCAACAAAAACCTTTGCTGTTCACACAATAAATCAGCCAGAAACAGCAAAAAAAAAACAAAAATCACAATGAGCAGCAACAGAAATTGTAATTACAACAACAATAGACCAGTTGGCCAAGAAAAACTAAGCCAAACTCAAATGGTTGACCATTTTTTTTTGCCTTAACGTGGACAAAGCGTGCGGCAAAATGTTTCATACCCTTTACTAACTTTGAGAAAGGGTATTATGGTTACTTCAAACTCGTAATCATAATAAAGTCAGATAAAGACTCATGTCAGTTCATTGAGTAGCATTAGAAACTACTTTAGAGAGTATTTTCTAGTCGTATCTAATATTTTATCATCGCAAATTTGCTTTGGTTGTCTTTCATTGGACTTTTGGCCATTCTTTTTATCACCCCAAAAAACAAAAACGAAACAAAAACTAAATATGCGGAAAATTACAATGTATATAGAAATTTGTTTGTTTTTTTGTTTTTGGGAGAAACAGTTATCAAATCCGTAATTTATGTATATAGTAGTAGACTTATTTATCTTTTTTATATTTAACCGATTGCATAAAAGTTGGCAAATTTTTATTCACGTCGATTTATGTAAGACTATGTAAATGATTGCGAAATAAATTAAGAAAATAATCAAATGCTTCTTTTTCTTTTATTTAATGCTGATATCCATATCCATATCATTCAGATCGAATTACCATACTATATAATATGTATATATAGAGGGTATATGTATGTATGTATGTAAAGTCACAAAAATTTGTAGTTTCTTGAAACTCTGATTAACATAAAATTGGCTTTGCTTTATTCTTTTCTTTTTTTGATTCAATTTAAAAAATATT
This sequence comes from Drosophila willistoni, assembly GCF_018902025.1. Classification (NCBI taxonomy): domain Eukaryota; kingdom Metazoa; phylum Arthropoda; class Insecta; order Diptera; family Drosophilidae; genus Drosophila; species Drosophila willistoni. The sequence goes on along the minus strand of NW_025814049.1, from coordinate 957,005 downwards.
TTCCTTTCCGTTTTATTTAAACACTGGATTGGAGTTTTATCAACCTTTTGTCTTTGATAGTTTTATGGCCAAAATAAAAACTATTCGGTTTTTAATTTTAATTTTTCAAATATATTTCGGACTTCTTCGAAGATAGTCTTTAGGGTATATAATTTTGTCGTCTGTTATCAAGTACAAAGAACGTTTGATAAACTCCTCCATCCATAATTAGGAAATGAAGGACACATTACTTAATATTGTGAATAAACTTTTAACACATTTTATTTAAAAAACATTTAAGAATTGACAGACTTAGATAGAAGCCAAGCTTATATAATTTAGGAAAAAGATAGTCTCTATTGATTCAATATACTAAAGTTTTGTTCAATTTTCATTGTCATAGTTTAAGCCTGTGACTTCCTGCTATATAATATTGACGTCGAATTGAAACTGCACAGTTAACTAAGAGGATTACGTTTTGGCATACATTTGCAGTTTGTCTCCAATGAATTGACTAGGAGAAAGGCTTAAAGAGAAATATTATTGAAGTTACTCCTATGCAAACACCATCTCTCTCAATGGCCTTTGTTGCCTTTCCGGTAAGTTGTACAATGTTTCCCATCTATATTTTCAACCCACAATGTGGGTTAATGGTAAGCTTAACTCGATTGCCTAACCAGAAATTTGTAATTTAACAGCAGCCGCAAAAATGTATAAAGAAAGGGCCAAGTGACAATTACCAATAGCAATATCAACAACCTCAAAAAAAAAAAAACCTAAAACCGCACGCAAATTTACCTTGAAATATAAATACTTAAGAGTAAGAGTTTCAGTTTTTGAAATGAAAAATTCAATTCAAAAAAACGGGGCGTCACATTGCAAATTGTAATTTTCGGCTGAACCAAACAACAACAACAAAAAAACAACTTTAATGACACGAAATTGAGTGGAAGGCAAAAAAAAAATAAGCGAACTTAAATTTTTGTTTTATGCCTGGCTATTTGCACTTTGCAACAAAACGGAAATGCCAACAACTATAGTAAGAGAGAAGGACAGACAGATTCAGTCAATTGGGTCAAGGATTCTCAAGACTTTTTTTTCGCCACACTCGATTGACTACGACCCGACTTAGGGTAGGGCCTCACATAGCTCACTATATAGTAAAGTTCAGTTCACTTGAGTTCGGGTCGGGTTGGTTCAATCACCGACTGATAGTGAATGAATATGGTTGCACACCTGGGCCAGAAATCGAAGTCGAAGTCGAATTTTCCTTTGTCTTTTCAAAATATTTGTGCTTGTTATGTCACTGACCTACCAATAGGCTCACGGGCTGGCAAAAATACAACCAATGCTTGTTGCAACTCAGCGGGTTGTCCCCCCATTTATTGGACATCTAACATCTACATACATTTATTTTTTTTTGTGGTCCAATTATGAGTCACGTTGATGGACTACAAACACGGCATCCAAGTCCATGAATCATATGGATTTTATGCGGGTTCTAAGCTGCTTTTTAGGTATCCCCAATGGGTTTATTTGGGTAATCATTTTTGTGGGAATTTTTTTATTTTTTCAAACAAGAAAAGATCATTTCTAACAGCAAACTTTTTAGTCATTGATTATAATTTAAATAAAAAGGTCAATGAAATGCTGACTAATTAAGAATAAAAAAAACCCTAAAGTCTAAAGTCAAACAATAAAAACAATATGTATTACATATACATCAATGTGAATCAAAGTGCATGTTTTATATAGAAAATTTCTGTGAAATAAAAAGCTCTACAGATTTTGAAGACACACATATTCAACAGAATTCGACGACATGAAGCAAAAAATATGTTGGCCAGTGTAATATATGATAAGTATCAAATTGTCTGTTGAACCACATAACTTTTAAGTACGATTTTCCCTCAGCCATATTGTTGGTTACCATACTTTTGCCCATAATTACTCAATTTCATAATTTTGCAGTACTTTCGCCCCTTTGGCTAAATGGCACCTGGTGGTCGCTTGTTGCCCTGGCCAAAACTACTGACGATTTGGTGTCTCCAAGCAGTTCCGTTTTCTACAGTCAACACTTTCTTTTTGCCAAAATTTACATATAGTTTTTGTCTTCGCCACTGCTGCGCTACTGCTGATTTTGTTTATGATTTATAACCGCTGCCAAATTGTCAAAAGAAATCAACTCTTCCAACACCCAAGTTCTGCATGAGAGGCGATGACTTCGCCAGCGCCGCCGCCGCCGCCGCAGCTAATGACTGACTGGTGGTCAGCAAGTTGGAAGCCATAAAACACAACTGGACGGAATGGCACAATTGCAACTAGTTGGCCAGGCGAAAGTAAAACGAATGCGAAAGAGCTAAGAGGAAAATCAAAAGCTAAACAGCAAAATAAAAAAGAAAAAAACGGTTTTAGGAAAAACGGAGAGAAAAACTGTGAAAAAAGGAAAACTTAATGCGTTCAATGCACTGCAATGGTGTGGACAAATTGGGGCGTGGCAGTGCAGCACAGTGACCAGTCAACAAATGTACTTTTTTTTTGTTGTTTAACCTTTTTTTGTTTTGTCTGTGTCTTTGTCATGAGTCATTTGTAAGCGGAAGTTGTAGGCGAAGCTAATTAAACACATAACAAAACAAGAAGCGACACACAGACAATTCAAAGAAACATTGTAATGTGACTTTTAGGCAAAACATTTAACATATTTTTCATTGCCCACCCACCAGTCAGATACAATCTGGAAATTTAAGACACCAAAAGAATGCACATTGCCTGGCAATTACCATATAAACCTCATTCATTTCGAAACACACCCCGAAACAGAAAAGTGCACAAAAAAACAAAGCAAATCAAGTATATATATAAAGGAAAATAACGTAATAATTGCATTTGCCCACAGCTGAAAATATTTCAAAAAGTCAAACAAAAATGTCAACAACTTTGCCAAAGACAACAGAGAATGAAGGAAATCAAAATAGGTATACATATATATAATTTATATGTGTATATATATTTCTGAGGAGTGCTGATTTGTGGGGGCTTAAATTTCAATTTGGCAATTACAATACAAATTGGCATTTCAGAATTTATTATTCAGTACTATTTATCAAATTAGGAAATATTTTTATTTTGCTGATGCAACTGCAAATTATAAAGAAATTGAACTATACATTAACTATATATACTTAATTATTTTATACTTAACTTAAGTATTAAAGCCTTGCGATTGATATGAAAACTTTTCTTTAGCAATTGCTAGTAGATAATAGTTTAAAAAACAAAGTGTCTTTAAATTATATAAGAATCTAAATTGCAGTTCAGAATGTTTCAAAGTGTCAGTCACTTTTTTGACAAATACATAAAAAAAAAAAAACTAATAAAAAATGAAACTAAATATTTAGATTTTCCTTTCAAAAGATAATCAATAAAATACGCTAAAAACTAATACCAATTGTCAACATGAATAATGTAAAAACTTTCAAATTCTTTCAAGAAATTTGAGTTTTCAGATACAACAACTTAAGTTTCTTAATTTAATCAACTTTCAAATACGATTAAGCAGATCGTAAACGATATAATGAAAGTTAAAAGTTAAAGAAAACTTGAAATTTCAATTAGAACAAATTTTAAAGTCTTTCTGAGAAGAGAAACCTAAATATTATAAACTATTGTTATATATGCATTATCTTATGCAATGTCGTTATAAAAAACTAATTTTAAAAATATATAATGATTAATTCATTTGATAACTTATTGTGTTTTTGACCCTGAACTTCAGCAGATTACTTTTGTTTTGTGTACGATGAGAATTTTCATACCTAAAACGAAACAGAGAAAGAGACGAAAATGAATAAAAACAGTTTTAATGTTAGCTCGTATAAAATAATTAAAAAAGTAAAACTCAAAAAACAACACAAAATTAGTTAGTTGAAAATTATCAGAGTTTTGTTTGATGGTGTGAATATATATAAAAAATAAAGTAATACAATCATAACTATATCAGGTTCTCGGCTAAAACAAAGCAAGGTCAAAAAACCGAAATTAATATTACGGTTTATGTGATTTTGTGCGTGGAAGTGACTTTTAAATAAATGTGGGAATAACCAGAAGAAAAATCACTGCATAGTCTTTGCTTAGATCAAGGTTAAACTTGGTTTCCGTTTGATTAATGACTAGCTAAAATAACTACCATGAGTTTTTGCATTGAACTTTTAGTTAACTACTTAGTATTAGCTATTGATAATTGGATATGATTATTACTCCTAACACTTGAAGATTCAATTAGATAGATACATTGTGATACATTTTGTATATGGATATGGCCTCATAAACTAAATCAGGGTAAACTAGTTTGGGCAATCACAACCGCATCTCCAACAGATGTTAAGAGCTCTCGCCACTCAATTGCATCAGCAGCTACAACAACAACAACTACAGAGCCAGCAGCAACACTAGCACCATTAACAACATATAATTGCTGTTCCAATAACCTCTAACCCGCAGGCACCCAACAAACAACAAACAACCACTGAGATAACAAATAAGTAACAATATATTGTATATATATAACGTTGGTGGACTCGTGCCAACCAAACAAACAACTATAGGTAAATATATTAAACTGTCAAGCAATCATAATAAATAAAGCCAACAAAAGCAAAGTGGGAAAACGCCCCCACTAAAACCGACCAAAAAAAGAGGAAAACAAAATATAATAAAAAAGTTCATCATGATGCAGTGGAAATTGTATATCATATGATGGTCCAGCATTCGCCAAAGGAGACTCAAATAGTGAGAGGGAGAGAGAGGGGGAGAATAAGAGATCTGCAGGAGGTCGACAATCATTTCGGTTTTTACCTGGCCTCAGATCTGCATATACATATGACTTGATGTTTTCTTATCTGGCCCACACGACAGACCTGGCCAACTACAAACCACAAAACAAAAATACAAACACAAATGCAAAACAACTAACTACAAATACTGTTTTTGGTAATAAGCGAAGCGTTAAACAAATTGCATTACAACAACAACAACAACTACAATAACAACTTACATACACGAAAAATGTCTGATTTGTTGTCTAGCATATGCAAAGCGTCATAAATGAGGTTGCCTTTTGCCTTGCATTGCCTTGGGCGTAATTACATCAACTACCAAAAATGGTCAAAAGAGCGAGAAAATTATCGCATATATATGATGTAGTTGTTGTTGTAATAACCAGCCATCCAACTAACCGAACACAAGACGGACAGAAAATAATTAAATGCAAATTTATTTTCAAGCCACATTATTTTTTCTTCTTTTTTTCAATATGTCGAAACATTTTCATAGCAATTAATGGACGAGACCGATAATAAATGTTGCCTAAACAATTTATATATATGTTTTTATTGAATACCCAACTTGCAAGACTTGTTTTCGACTTAAAGGAAATTACAGAAACCAGATCAATATACACATAAGTCAATCAACGCCCCATTAAATGGGCTTATAGTGAAGTTAACTAAAAGAAAATGAGACCATCTTAACAATTTTTAACAATTATTAAACAACAATGGTTGCAAAATGTATCAAGTTAAATTTGATCGAAACTCACTTTACATTGAATAAAGTAAAAGTAAATCGCAATCACTAGAATCATCAAAAAAAATACAAAATTTAGTGGCCTTTTAGTTTCATGTGCATAATAAGTGCTCAAATACTCTTAACTGATGGATCGCCTATTGTAGTTAAATACACAATATCGTTCTCAATTTGTAAACGAAAAAATTAAAAAATTATTTACATTTCTAAGTCTTTGTTACTGAAACAGAACTGAAGAAAGAGACTTTATGTAATATAAATCTAATACAAAGATGATCAAAGAGACTTTCCTCAATAGGATTTCAAGAAAACGGGAAATGGGACAGAAGTTCTTCCCCTAAAAATTAATTTCATTGTTTAACTTTAACGGATTAATATAAATTATGAGATAAACATCAAATTTGTTCAACTCTTAACAATATAACTATACCCCTATCTAAGAAACAGAGTATAAGAAAATCAAATTGGCAAGCAATAATCGGTCATAATCACACAGAGAACCAGAGTTCAAAAATCTAGACAAGCCACAAGTGAGCGCACCTTAGAAAATTATACTCAAATTGATTAAATTATGGAGCAGAGAATTAAAAGTCAACACAAGATGAAAATTGCTTCCCTTCCATCTGGTTTTATAGATAATAACTCAACTCCAAATGTTTGCCGAAAATAGAAACAAGCTAGAAAAAAAAAAGATAATTGTTGAATTGATTTGAAAATGAGATATAGCCAGAGCAATGAACCGAATACAAAGCTAAGTTAACTAGTGAAAACTAAACTTTGATTAGATTAAAAATTTAAAGTAATTGAACTTTAGGCTATATGTTTTTTCTTGTACAATTTTAATTTTGACCTTCAATTAAGCAATAATGCAACTTTAGTCAAATTTTTCGGTTAGTTACAAATCGAATTACAAATCGTAAAAAATTGCTTTATGATTTGTTGGCAAATTGTTACAAGAAAAAACATACAAAAAAAACCAAATGCAATCAGTGAAAAAAAAGCAAGAAAAATATGTACAAATGACATTGAAAATTGCGCAAAATATGTACACATTAGCCACTCGATCAAGCCGGTCCAGTCCAGCTAGCAACGAGGCGTGCCCGTCTAGCTGGCCATTGGTGCCAAGCATACTCTTTGGGTTGGGTTTCTCGTCGTCGTTTGATTGAAGGTTGTATATGGCAGCAAGATATGCATAGATCACACATATCCAAACATATCGCAATGGTTAGTCAGTCACAGAGTTATGTTTTTATTTGCTTAATTCGCGATAGAGACAAAAACACATTTTGAAGTTTTCGCATGCAAAGAGTTTGTTTAGTTCAATGAACTGAAGCCGCCCACGAAATAAGCTTGTCATGGATAGAGAGATGGAGACACATTTGAAGCCGCGCCGGTTCAAAGCGAAGGCGTCTGTACTGCTGGAGAGCTGTCATCAGATGCCACAAGATAAGACCTAACCAGACTCCAACTTTAAATCCGACAACACGTGTATTTGGAGTCTCATAATTTTCGACTTGATCTTGAGCATGAAATCTACAAAACAAACAGAGAGAATAGAAGAGTGCTTCTTCTTCGTCTTACATAAATCTTTTGGTATAGGAACATAAATTTCCTTCTCTAAGTAACCAAAGAGGCAAAAACAAGAATAACAATTTGTCATATGGCTAACTTTTGCATTATCAATGTGATTAATGTGGCAAAGAACAGTGAAAAATGCAGGTGCAATAGCACCGGATGAAATCGGATTGCTATTTCCCTGAAGGCAAAAGTTTTCATGGCTCATGGCCCATAGCTTCATCATCATCATTCTGATCATCATCACCGCCACCACCACCACCAAAAATATCGCGAGCGTCGAACTGTAAAGTTATGATGCGGCCATTCTTTGAACGGAAGTTGGCGTTTAAGGTTATGGGTACGGGGTCGTGGCAGAAAGATTTACCAACTCACCATCAATACATGACAACCTTAATTGTCTCCATGTACTTTATAATTTGCTGTGGATAAATGTCAATAAGGTTGTCCAGGAGAATAACATCCGTAATACTCATTCCTTGCCAATTGACATACAGAAAGACCAGCTTGCCCATTTTAAAATGGTGTATCACCTTGTCCAAGGGACGGCCACGTGCGAGGCCATACGGAGTTTTTCTCGGTCGCGGTGAAACTCTCCATGGTTCCCATCTTTTCCTTTTGTTGCCACTGCGAGTTCGGCAATAGTTGTCTTCTAAATTTGGCTCACATTTCGGTGTGGTGGGAGTGCTAGGCAGATTCTCCTGCCTATTATCGGTGCCACAGTGCAACTGATTTATTAAATACATTAACTAATGTGCAAATATAATGGATAGATTAAGATGCTTACACGCTTCATTACAATTTCAATGGAATCATCCAGATTTCTTGGCTTCATAGGTTTACCCGGCCGCGATGTAGGCGAACCACGTAGCTTTTGATGTTGTTTACCCTTCCTGCTCCTCCATTTACGAGCCTGCTCTTTAATGAACTCCAGGGAATTATATTTCGAAACAGCACTCAAATAAGGGCTGGAAGCTCCAGATGCTTTACCCGATGATGGTGTTTGATATAGAGGCTTCTCTGTTTCACCATCACCACTTGAGTCGCTGCTCAGGTCAAAAAATGATCTATGCTCATAGGAAGATAGTTTTCGTTTTGCTTTTCGTTTTAATGGTGATAAGATTGTACAACTTTTACTGACCATTTCTGGCGACAGTTTAACTTCTTGTTTTGCTTCAGGTTTTGATGGTGTTAAGATATTTGAAGTTTTCCTTGTCGCTTCTGGAAATACTTTAACTTCTTTTTTTGGTTTACGTTTTAATGGCGATAACGTTTCCACGGTTTTACTTTCCGTTTCGGGGGATACTTTAACTTGTTTTTTTGCTCTAGGTTTTAATGGTGATAAGACATTTAAAGTTTTACTGCTCATTTCTGAGGATGGTTTAACTTCTTGTTTTGTTTTACGCTTTAATGGCGCAGAACTAGGTTTTATTTGGAGTTTGTCCATTTTCATGAGCAGATTAGCTTCATCAATTTCAGTAGTGTACAGCTTGGAAGATGACCTCTTTTTAATGGGTTTCTTTGGCGATGCCGATGAAGCTTCAAGGCGCTCAGTTTTGATTATTGCCTCCTGCTTCATTTGTTTTTTATGCAATTCCGCCTCAAAATCCGTGAGAAGTTCAATGCAATTGCCCATATTTTCTTGGGGCTCCCAAGTGCTCTCCTCCTCAGGATAACCAAACCACTTGATCAATAGTTGTGGGCGCCCATTCCAAAAGCGTTTCCCAATGATCTTTTCTACGGTGTATTCCACCGGTGAAATTGATGGCTCATTGCTCTTGGGCGGTGGTTTATTGTTAGCCGGTTCCTTTTTAATCGTCTTTACTCTGGCGTGGCCAATTAAACTCACGGATCCAGAGGCATCCCTTTTTAAAGACATTTTTATAAACTTTACGCATTACAAAACACCACGTTCACAAGTTAAAGGGTTGCCAGATGTTTTTCATGTCACGGCTCAGCGGCTGTGCCTTCGAAATCTGGCAGCATCGCTAGAGCTCATAGAAACTTTTCTAGTGTTGGAAAACGCGGCAGTTGATCAAATTTTTTCGGTTAGATTTGAAAGTATAGAGTATCTTCAAGTCAACCCAATTCTCTTCCAAGTATATTTTTTTGTTTTTGTGTAGCCATTAAAACTTGTTTTCCTTTTGGAGCAACAAACTGCAGTTAACTTAATCGGAAATAATGCGGCTGTTGTTGCACTATGAAAATGTACATACCAACAACCATTTTAATTGGCCTTTGGCAAAAATACCAGAGCAATATTTAGCTTTTGTTTTAGTGTGTACTTATACATACATACATGCATATATGTAAATTACAATAATAATTTTTTACATTTCTTTTCACTGCAATAATGTGCAAATCAAGTTTTGGACAACAATGTCATTGGGCATTTTTCTCATCATTGTGCACAATTTACATGAACACCCAATGAATGAAATGAAATACCGAAGCCAACCAAATGTGTTAACTGGAACTCAAATTGATAGATATACAATACAAGTTTATCATAAGAGTTCAGATTCCAAAAATGGGTTATACCCGTCAAAATGTATATCAACAGGCTTTGTAAATTTTATTGACTCAAATAGTTATTAAAAACCAAACAAGATTATGATCTAAGTTATGATTTAAGAGAAGAATATGTTTCTAAACACCAAGCGTTTTAAGAAATTTGCATATGTATATCCATGTGTTTTTTATTTACTTAGTTTTTAGGCTAAGTTTGACTCAAGTTTGTATTAGACATTTTGTAATAAAGGGTATTTTATAAACTCATATTATGTTTCTAATGTTTTATTTACAAATTATTTTCTAGATTGTTTACATGTAACCTGTTTTTGCCAAATTCCTTGGACAGGCCTCTTAAGTGTACTATTTAATTTCAAATCAGTGATGGTAGGATTATCGTTTATATAGAGTATCCGCATAGAAAGGGTACAAAACATATGCGTATATTTAAAATATGTGTAATTAAAGTATGTTTATATGCTGTGACAATTTGAAAATTTTATATAGAAAAGTCAGTCAGTCAGCAGTTGACAGTTGCCAGCTGGCAGTTAGCGGGGCAGACAGTCAGTCAACCTGTTATAAATTTTCTGAGCTCAAACTCAAAGTTGCCGCACAACTTTACGACGTTTCTTTCACTTTCTTTTTATCATGCATTTGCCATGTGTATGCTGTTATATGTATTTGTTGTTGTCTCTAAAGCACATACATTCATATGTGTATGTATGTATATGTATGTAGGTATTTATTTTAATTCGATCAAATTAACAAGTAGAAAAAAAAAAGTGAAATTAATGACAATGATGAATAAAAAACCAAACAAGGGCAGCTCTCATCAAGGGTCACCAATTCACTTTCGTTTTTCATATTTCCTATTACAAAATTCCAAGCAACAAGAAAAAAAGAAGAAAAAATCATATTGCCTTTGTATTCGTATGTTTAATTTGCATAGAAGAAACTTGAAACTAAACTTGTTTTCAACACGCGCGACAAAAGACACAAAAAAATAAAAAAGACCAGCAAAAACAGAAAATATTCATAAAGAAAGAAAACAACAAAATATATAATACTGTGTCCATAAGCTGTATTTCTTGATTTCGGATGCACATACTAATATGTATAGGTATTTTTCCTGTCCGGTGTGATCATCGATTCATTAGTAAGTTAATTTTATTAAGTTTTTGTTTTTTGTACGCCACATACATATACAAATACTATAAAGATTTGTAGATATGTATGAATGAACACACGCACACACCTAAATTTTTTCCATAGGCGTAGCCAAAACTATTATGCTTATCCATGGGCACATTTAATACCCTCTAGACATTGAATACAAAAGAAGGTATATTACAATAGTGGTCTGGGATTTCCTAAAGCGGCCTGCAATGTTAACTTTTATCTATGAATTAAAAAAAGTTAGCTTACGAAGCTTGGCCACAAACATTTATCTTAAACTCGACTTAAAATTTGGTTAATTATAATTCCAACTATCCCAAAATTTTTCATATCTCAGTTATTGTAATCTATGAATTTAGAGAATATGCTAAACTGAAAATAAACTAGGGTATCGAAAATTCGACATATTTTCTTGCTAATATTAATAATTGTCTAGGAATTTCTAATTGCTAAAACAAGAACTAGTAATTTATGAACTAATGCAACAAAGGTCATGCTAAACAATATGAAGGCAAATAAATTCATTAGTTTTATTTATTATGAATTTCTAGAAAACCTATACAAGGTTCTTTTACATAGTTTTCTATGCAGTTGATGACAGTCCATAAATATTTCGAATTCAAAGAGAAGTTGAAAATAAATTCTTATTAAAAATTATTTTCAATAGACACCTGTCATCGAAATATACATCACTTGAGACCCCTTTTGAGATACGCTTATGATTTTTAGCCCGTTAGTCTCGCTAGAAAGGTTGGCATTTTGATGAGTTATGCAAGAGATTTGATTTTAATTTGAATTTTTGTTGATTTCTTTTTTTTTTTTTTGTTTGGTTAGTAATTAATTAAAATACATGGTATAAGCTTGGACAAAGACTTAATCGAAATGTTGTAATCCAGTTAAATATTATGTCAAGTTTACAAGACACGCTCAAGACAAGGTCACAAATCTTACAAACACTCGAACATTGAAGTGTGCATTTTTGTCGATTGTTGAATGAAAGATGTTGAATGAGAGGAAAACATCTTAAAAGGGATTTCGGCAGTTGAATTTAAATTAATTTTTAAAGCTTTTAATTTAATTTTATCCTAAAATAAGACTTTGAAAGGTAAGCCGAAGCTGAAATATATATTAGTTGCCTATGGTTAGGATAGGTTCTATAGTTTACTGAGCTAGTTTTATCAAATGTTCTTTGTAAAATAATAAACTTATTCAACTTTTTTACATTTTTAGCTGATGTTGATATATAATCTTCGTTTCGGGAAAAAGCCTGGCGGAGAGTTTGAAAAAATAGACAAACAGCTTAAAATATATAAGCCATAGCTGTCTTAGAGCTAAACAGGAAAGGATAGATGTTTATTGAGTAGAGGAAGAGAGGGCTGTGAGTAGATTACAAAATGTAGAAGGTTGTATAGCTTATGTTCGTTATAGTTAGTAGAATATCGACTAAGAGCTAAAGAGATAATTGGATGTCTTGAATATAAAGTTGGTACGTAAAACTGGGTGCCGATAGGTTAACCTGTGGCAATAACTCAAGCAAGTCTTTTTCACCATTTAAAAGCTTGAGCATAAAAATCACACTAAGCATAATTCGAAGATTAATTAGAGGGTGAAGATTGATTCAAAGAAGTCTGTTAAAATATAAGGGGATATCAATGCAATCCCAGCTTAAGCCACGAAGAACTAAAAAGGAGTTTGCTCAGTATGTTGCGATTTATTTTGATGTGCCAAAAAAAAATGTGTCTGAAAAGGCCTACAAAATAGTTTTTAATAGAAAGAACTTTTTGGGTTTTTTTTGTTACTAAACTTGTTTTATTTTAAAGTCGTAAAATTCCAAATATGTGGATCCGCATTTTAGCAATAGGTTTCAGCATAAATAATTAAATGGATTTAACAAAAACTTTGTTTCGAAATGGTAAACAAATTGTTGCGATATGAAGCAGATCTGTTCTGTTTGAAAAATCTGAAAAAATTCTTTTAAATTGAATTTATTATTATATTATTATAAATAGTACTGATAACAAAGTAAACTGTATAACTGTTGGGTTAGGGGCTCAACATGGCAAGGGCATTTTGCCTGTGCTAACCTGATTCTCTGGTTTCGTATAGAACCTTCTTTTGACCTGCTTTGCTTTGCAATATGAATAACTTGTCTGACATTCAATACTCATTTCTGCTGATGCCTTTTTCTTATTTTTATTTTTTTTTGATTTTACTGTTATGAAAACATTTACAAAGCGGCACTTTATTGACGAGCTCGTTGACTTGGAGTTGTAACCCACTTGTAAGCCACCACAAAACCATAAAATTCAAAAGGAAAAAGCCAAGAAAAAACAAATGCAAAAGAGGCCACAAGAGTTAAATGTTTATTCAAAACGAAATCCGCAAATTTTTGGGCTCAGGAAGAGCTGCAGGTGCCACCAAAAAAATTTGAATGTTTACTTTAAGTTGATTTAATACCTAAGTAAGTACATATATAGGCAGGTACTTATTTGTCTCTGACAACAAACAAACAAGAAAAACAAAAAACACAATTTTTAGTTAATTCCACGGAAGTTTCGAACGTGTTTCATTAAAAAATTTATATTTTTTCGATTCTGATGATATTTTTTCTTTCTTGGGGACATCCGTTTATGATCGCCATGATTCTCTTCGTGACAAATCTCAACTGAATTTAAGTTTAATTTCTGTTTATACGTCATATTATTCTTTTTGGTGTTTTTATTATTTTTGAAGAGACCTTCGGCCAGTTCCGGCATGTAAGAAACAAAAACAAAATTTTGAGACTATCTCACGGTTTAAAACAGGCCGCCACCAACATTGAGATAAATTAGCATGAAGTGAATCAGATGGCGGCAGATATCTTGATTTTTTGTTTTTTTTGGGTAGGGGATCTCTTTTCGTCTGGTCTTAATGAAACTTTGTGGCTATGAAAATATGACTAAAATCTGAAATAACGTATGTAAAACTTACTCACCTTGCGCGCTGACATGGCAAAAGATGTTGACGCTTATGAAGACGGAGAAGAAGAAGATCGAGTTGAAAAAGAACAAGACAAACGCTGCCGACGTCGACTGCCGCCGCAGTCGGTTCACCGGGGCCGGCATCTTTTCGGTTTCTGCTTCTATTTTTATTTTATTTTTGTTTATTGTTTAAACAAAGTGAGAATGTTGTCGTTGTTGTTGTATCCCAAAGTGGTTTGCAATTTTTGTGTTACTTGGTACTCGGGTACACGGTATTTTTTTTGACTTTTTTTGTACACTTATTATCAATAATTTATTTAGTGCTTAGCATTTGCATTTTATGTTTTTCAACTTGATTTGTTTATGGCTTCGAAAGCTCATTTAATAAATTTTTTTTTCTTAGTTAACTGGCCAAACAGGTTCCCGTTTTGTCTTCTTCTGGCTTTCAAAATATTTGTTGTTTGCCAAAAAGCAAAAAAAAAAATACAAATAAAAATTATATATTTTCATTAAACAAAATCTTTTGCGTGGTTTTTTGTTTTATTGTTTTTTGCCTTGCTATTTGGTTGGAGTTACCGTTAAAATGTAATTAATAATATTTGGCTTAATGGAAAAGTTCAAGGCTAACAGCAACGCCAACGTTGCGTATGATGAATGTATTTGTAGTTGTGTGTGTTTTTTGTGCTTAAGTGTGTATTTAGAATTGTGTGTGAGTAGGCTAAGAGTTCTTTTTGTAACCTTTAAAGTGAATTGAGGGAAACAATCAGAATTGAAACTATAAAAGCAAGTGAGTTTCTATAGTCTCAGAGACTATAGTTAGTCTCTTTGTTTATTATAGAATAAATAGAATATTGAAGCCTGATCTATTAAATTATTTTTTTATATGCAATAATTTACTGAAATTTGTGGTTTTTGTTCTTCTAAGATAATCAATTTCAGCTGAATGCTGATAAAACTGGAATAACTAAGACTATTATAGTATTCATAACAAATTTCATAACAATCGATTGAAATATAGCTGAGTTACTTCCAGAAACATTCAGGCGCCTTTTAAACCAATCATCAATGAAATTTTTGCTCAAAGGTTTTTGCTGCATTTGCGACTATATTAATTTATGATTTATTACTAGGAAATTTAGTTGGCCTAAGTAAAACGTATCATTAATTTCGTACCAACTGAGAGTTATATTAAAGCTTCTTTCAATATGAAAGTAATGCGGCCTGGTTTTAATTTTCATTGAGAGAAAAAAGTTTAAAAATTAAGGAAAAGTTAAAAAAAAATACTCTAGAAATAAGCTGTTTTTTAAATATGATATAGCTCAAAAAAAACTAAAATTATATATTTTAAAAAGATTTACTGTCAAAAAGTATTTCTTGTTATTAGAAAAAGGCTGAAGATAGTCCTTAAAATAATCTAGTAACTTCTTTTTTTAACTACAATATTTTACAAATAACTCATTCATTCACTACACACTTGAAATTCGTTAAAAAGATATTTCACTGTAATTAAGTACTAGAGATCTTTTCAAATCAATAGAATGTATAATTAATTTCTTCTTCAATTTATAATATTCCAATCCATTTGAAATTGATTCTTAAGATGTGATTTATTTTCCATTGCTTTTAAATTTTAGCTCATTTATTATTAAATTGTTTGAGTTGATAAATTAAGTTTTTTTTCTTCACTTTTGGCCATAAATTTTCACCTGTTGTCATCAGAAATAATAATGGCAACATTCACCTTGGCTAAAAGTGTTTCATTTTGTTTTTATACTTTTTTTTTCATCTTATTTGTTGATGGTGAGTTTTTTTTCGGTTTTTTGTTTAATAATTGATGTGTTGTTTTGTTGTTGCCATTTCTATTTGTCTTTAAGTTTTCTTCATCTTTTTGTTCAATGAATTTTATTAGAAAATATTTTAGCCTTGGTTAAGTCTTCATTTTTTTTTTGTAATTACCATGTTTTTAATTAATTCTATTTAATAATTTTATTTTTTTTTGTATTCTTATGCATTTATGGCAGTTTCTAAGTGAAGGCCGCCCAGTGGGGGGAGTGAAAAGAGGCAAATTTTTATGTTAATAACAATAAAGTTAAAGAATCTCAATGCTATTAATTGAGAGCGATGATTGGAGGGGCAACACACATCACTACACACACACACACACAAAGTAAATGCAAATGTGTGTTAACTTGCTTTCAATTCAAAGTGAAATTTTCCAAACACAAACACACACACACTCTCAGATAGTCCACAACAAGTAAAAGCGTCTAAAAGCAATACGAAAATCTACTCCAACAATAACAACAATTGCAAGTAATGACCGAGTGACTGAACTGCAAGCAGTACATGTTTATGTACATATGAGGGGGATACAATGGGGCGGTAGGCGTGGTAACTTTAATGACGTTTCATAAAACATTCAAACGTAATGCAAAAACAAAAGAAAACACAACACACACACACACGCACACAACATGTACGCGTTTTGCATATCAAAAATTGTAATTACAATCGAAGACTCGAAATATACCGAAATTCAAATATTGAGACGGTTAACCGTTCCACGCACTCGCACGTTAATAAGTCACCTTCCCAACCGTCTGACTTAACACTTTGGCAAACAAAATTCACCATTCGAGAGTTGGACTAACCCGACGGCAACAACCAAACTGAAACGCGTTTCGAATTGTACTGAAGAATGGCTAAAAGCTAATAGCTAACCAAAGAGCCCAACGCAATGGCAAACCCAAGGCGGCTAAAACACGTTTTAGGCCCCAAGACAAGTGCAAAGCGTGAGAGAGAGAAAGAGAGAGAGGGAGCGAGAGTCTGAGCTTACTTCGAGACAGGGAAAAATAAGAGAGAGAGCGTAATTGAGAGACCAAGACATAGAGCGTAAGCTTGGCCTAAACGGGAGCGCGTGGCCAACTAATGGCTCCAAGACATGGCCTACGATGGAAGACAGAGTTGTCGAGCATTTCCTAAAAAAAATGTTTGCCAAAGAAAATTCTTTCTCTCTCAATAGTTAAAAAATAATAAGACTTAAAATGAAATACAGACCAACCAAATAAAATGAAAAACTTATTAATTTGTTTTTATTTATAATATGACCAAATATTTAGTAATAATTCTTTGAAAGGACTTTCCATGCATTCATATACAAATACAAATTGAATTTTATAGTTTGGAAAATCTTTATTTTGTATTATTAATTAATTGTCTTTTTTTGTGTGAATTTGTAAAAGTTCAAATTTGCCGCCACAACAAAATGTTATCGATATCGACATCGAATTTAAAATATCGATATATATCGTAACCGGATAAAAAATAGTGGGAGTCGGATATAAAATATTTGGAAATTTATGCTGACAATTATGCTACAAATTTGATCGGTTTCTATATCTTCGGCATTAAATGTCGTTGCCCTCTTTTAGGTTAAAAACGGATACATTTATTTTTAGTTGCTTTGTTGTTTAAATATATTTACTTTTTTAATGTGTTTAAGAACCGATTGGCATGTATTCGATAAAAATGAAGCGGGAAAATTTAAAACTACATATTGTCAGCAAAATTTCTTTAAATTAATCATTTAACTAGTGGTCCATTTGATTAACGCAAAAGATTAAATTCAAAACCAACTTTTTAGCATAGAAATTTCGAAATTTGCTTATGTCAGCAAGTTTTGGTAATCTATAAAGTTTAATCGTCTGGTAATAAATTACCAAAACGAAAAAGCTGAGCTATGTTGCAAATTTGAATTGCAGCAAAGGATTTCTAGCAGCACATAAAGATTCATTGTTGCACATATAACAAAAAGATATATATAGAGAGAGACAGAGAGGGAGAGTGGAAGAAGCAAAAGGAGACATATGTGAGAAGTGGAATCATTTGGTCGCCTGCAGGGCAATCGATGGCATCAAATTCCAATTCAAGCGGTGATGGTGATATAAGCGGCAAGTTTGGAAATATGCAAATGATGTGAAATGTGTGTGAGGCAATTGAGGCCAGGCAACAAGGATATGTAATCGCCGTTAGCTAAAGAAGAAAAAACTATGCACGGATCCTTGTCCATCTTATCCACCTGTAGTCCCCAGTGAATTTCTTTCTATCATTTTCCTGCTTACCTCCCTCACTCCGATTGCCTGTCTGTTACAGCTCCACGTTGTTTCGATATATATTTTTTTAATCTATTTGTCGACATCTGCTGCTGTTGTTGCTGCTGCCACTGACACTGAAGTAACCGAAGACAATTTTCGCGCAATTTTGCAATTTCACAAACATTGAAATTTTGCTTATGACAGTTTTCGTTTCTCATCTCTACAGGCGCTTTTATCTTTTCTTAGCCAAGAGAAAACACAACACGCACTTGTATATACTATATGAAAAAGAAATTTATGTGAAACAAGTCTTTGACCTAGCCTTGAGTATGTGAATTTTTTGGCCAAGTTTTGCTAAAGAAACATTTCCTGCTCCTTGACATTCAAACACTGATATATGGGAAAATTTTAGGTGGTAAAGAATTTGGAAATATTGATTCTGAGATGGGAGTTTCTGTCTTTTTTTGGCCTTGTTAACATGTTCATTAAACGTGCTCTTCTTTTGCAACCATTTTTGTGACGTTATTCAAATGCCATCAGTCATAGGGTACCCCAGAGTAAACCACAAACACGTACTTAACGCACACTTAAACCCATAAAATTGTCTTTTGGGGGTTTCCCCGCCACAAAATAATAATTTGTCATTTATTTTGCATGCATCCGAGTGGAAACCGAAAACGGAAATTCAACTCGAGTTGGAGCCAAAGCACAAAAACCAAAAAAAAGGAAAAACTAAACTTGGCAAAAAGTTCGAAAATGAAAGTTTTCAAAGTGTTTAACTAGTAGACGACGGTGGCAAGTAGGACAATGGGACGGATGAGGGCAACAATTGAACTTGTCATCATTGCTCTTGCTTGCCCCCCTCCCTCTCTCCGTTCATGTTGTTGATAAATGACAATGATTTGGCAGTTGTTGCAGGCGACAACGAAACTTAAGTTATCCATGTCCAGGACCAATGTAGGAGGGCAACTAACAATGTCAAGAAAGCTGCCAAGTGCTGGCTAAAGTTGTCTTCATTTGTCCCGGAACTAGGTCGTTTGGGGATAGGGATATACATAGATATGTATGTACGTTTATGGATATAAGGGAAATGCCAGTTGGCTGGCTGTGTGGAAATTTAACTTCCTACTCTCGGCTTAATTGAATGAGATCGTTGGTGGTGTAGTAGCAGCTTAATGACAAGTGTCAAAGGCTAATTAAGTTGTAAAGTGAAGAAATGTTGCTTGGTCTTGGACTTCAAATGGTCATCTGCCAGCCAAATGGGCAATATCAAAGATGCTGGTCGTAACTAACTTCAGTTAGGTGTTGCTTAAGGCATTTCAAATCAATTTCAATGGAAAAGAAAAACACTTAAAGTGAAATATGTTTTTGCGTTTTGAAATGGGCAATGAGCTCGATGGCTTAACTTAGCTGGTTTAAAGTTAATCTAAGTCCATGACAGTTTTTAAAACAGAAACAGAAATTTGCCAACAGATTTCCAAGATGCTCTTAAGCAGATTCTCTTAAATAAAGTTGATTTGGCTAACAAGTAAGTAAATAATTTGCTTTTATCACAGGTTTTTAAAGCATTCAGAAAGAAAAAGTAAAAAGAATTTCAAATTTGTCAGTTTAAAAACTCTTCGCCATTCATTTTCCTACAAAGGAAGAAAGATATATCTGTACCCCTTTTTGCGATGGCTTTAGAAATGTGTTAAATAAGTGACCAATACATAGTTGTTCCCCAATCGTTTGCCAATTTCAATTTGAATACCAATTTAAATTTGATTTTAAATTGAACAAGTTTTTTTGCCATCACCGCCCACTCCCTTCCACCATAACATTAAACCTTGGTCCGTTGAATTTTTCATTATCTCACTATGATTGAATGCTCTGTTGGCTGGACTGCGGCTAATTTGATTGAAAAAGAAAAGGGTTCTCCATTTGTTTAGCAAACAAATAAAACTCATCGATGCGCAACAGTCGGGGGAAATATATATAGTATATATATATAAAATATCAACAACAAAAGAAGAATTTATTTTATCAGCGCTTTCTGTTTGTTTCTTATTTTTGCAGACAGCTAAGAGCCGAAAAAGTTGACTCACTTTTTGAAAAATTGAAAGGGTTTATCCCTTCACTCAAGGATTTGAAATTAATTAAACAAGTGTCAGATAACTGTAACTTTTCATACAAAATGCTTGACTGCCTCTAAATTGGCATTAAGATTAGAAGATTTAAATCATTGTGAGATTGTGTGTATCTTTAAAGTCAAATTATTGACCTTTTCGAGTAGTAAGTAAAAGTTCAGAGCACTTTTTCTATGCAAATTATGGAAAGCCACATCACTACATGGACACACACGATTGTATTAGGCATTGTGCATAAATTGTTAGCCATTTAATCTTTTAAGAGCGAAACGAATGTGACAATTCAGGCGAATGTCCTTTTTATTATTTGCCAGAAAACAAAAACGAGAAGAGAAAAAAAGGAAAACCAAACTCTCTCTATCCACTCTGTTGTCTGACGTACCAGTCTTGTCTCCAAGCAAATCTCAGTAGTGGAGTGTCAAAGTCAAGTCAAAATCTTATAGAGGTCCACGTGCTGGCATTTGTGTTCAAGTTGATGTGGGTTCAGCTTACGATTTGGATTGCCTTTGACAAATAAAATAGAAAAACACGCGTTCGAAACTTTATTTCAGCCCATAAATGCAATCAATGTGAATGTGTGGTATTCTCTTTTCTGTTTGCCTTCGTTTTTGACGGGAGGAGGGGAGGGAGGGGTACAATTGTTAAAATGAAATTTAAGGAAATTTAAGTGAAACCTTGACGATTTTAATTTATATAATGATTGGTTTTATATTGCTGCGAAGTTAATTAGCTTTTGTATGTCACACAAGGCGTATGCTTAATTTGCTTCACCTGTTTCGTGTTACCACTTAATGAAGCACTATGACGCACTTGGCCCATACATTGTGCATTCTGGTGTCAGATTTGAAGTTAGTGCCCTGTTTTACCTGGCTCATCCCTGGCTCCCTATTTTTTTTTTCTTGGTGTGGCAATTAGAAAGCAAAAATGTTGTTGGATGTTGCTACCCAGACCACCAGCTGTTCATTGATGTGAATAGCCCCCAAAGGGAGCTTAAAGTTAGCTCAGTCAATGGCTGAACTGTGGCTTCTCCACCTCCTTTAGGAGATTTCACGGCTGCTGTTGGCTATGGGGGGGAGTAAGGGGCTTTGACCAAGGGCTATAAATGCTTGTAAATGCCCCAAAAATAGACATGGACTTGAACCAGAGAGTTGACCGAGGAGTGTGAAAGGTTGAATTAGATGTGGTCGAGTCGCAAATAATAGTTGGAGGCAAATGGAACGAGAATGCTATACATATATATATATCAGCAGGTGGTAAATCTTAAATGAGTATTGTTGGCAATTCAGAGATTACAGCCAAAACAATGGAAAACATTAAAGTAAAGGAATTTTTGGTGTACTTACAACTAAGAAGTGAATTGATTGAAATTTAGTATTCTTTCGATTTGGGTCAGCTTATTAAAGTTATAAGGTGTTTGATTAAGCAAATGTTACTTTCTTTCTGTGGTGCTTTGATTCTTCTGTGACTTCAGTTAGACTCTTGATTGGCTAGTTATTATGTACTTACATTTATTACTTATTTTAAGCCATCTGTCAACTCCTTTGACCAAATCTCGAAGTTCTTTATTTTATATTCTCTCACCGATTCTGTTAATTTTTGGGGCATCCCTTTACAGTTTTGCTGACAATGTGTGGTTAATGTCACGTTTCACACAAAGCAGGGGAAAAAGTTTGTATTTTTTTTTTTTACATTCTTCGTTTCATTTTTTATTTCCTCGTAAAAGAGATAATGTACTACAACCTTGTCAAATTTGATCGATTTCTTAAGCCAAAGACACTTTTTTTAAATAAATTTTTACGTAGTTAATCCAAGCTAAAAGTCATTGTAGATGGGCAGGAGTAGATGTAAAAAGTTAGCTCATAAGGAAACTTAAAAATACTTTATATTGTCAATGTATAACATAGTATGTAATATGTTTGAAAAGAGCATCTGTAGGTTAAAGAATTTTATACAAAAACTACTTTATTATTATAATTAAATGTATGTGTTTGGTTTATGCATAGTTTTAGATATTCAAATTCAATCTAGGCCCATTTAAAGAAGAACTTTAGTTAAAGTTAAACAAAAGTAGCTGGAAAAAAAACTAAGCTGACCCACATATTTTGCATTAGCAAATAATATAGCATACTTATTGGGATAAAAGTGGGTTGCGTTTAAGTCCAATATTTCAGTTTAGTCAACTTTAAAATCAATGAAATTCAATTAATTATTAATATTTTTAATGATTTGATAGAGCTTTACTTTTTCCAGTTATTTTAGTCAAATGAAAAGATCTTAATCAATTTTATTTAGTTTAGATTTTGGAAAGATAAATCGTGGCATGAAAGTTTCGGATGATTTAACTGAATTACGATTTCACGGTCATTGCTAATGCCTTGCTTAACCTCAGCAGGCGTATTTATATATTCTTGCATATGTTACTCTCAGCCGAGTGGCATAAGTATATACTGTCAGCACAGGATTGTTCGTATGTACATATATTGTATTATTTTTTCTTTTTTCTGATTACATTTATAGAATTTATGTATTTAAAATGCATAGCCAGCTGTCAGTTGAGTGGATTCTAGATTCAGGATGTGTGTGAGCCCAGTCTAAGGATGCCGTCAGCAGACGCCAAGTGAAGCCCAATGTAGATATATGAGTGTGTGTGTAGCCAGGCGACATCACCACGCCTACGTGGATTGTCCTTGTCTGACTCACAGACACACGCATGTATTTGTTTGAGGGGGACATGTTTATGTATAAGTGTGAGACCCAAAAGTACCCTCATGCTTATTGAGTGCCAATTTTTATGTGCCTAATATGTGTGTTTCAGTGTGCAAGTATGTGTGTGTAAGCGTTAGATTAGTCCTCCTCTAAGCAATTTACGATTAGCGAACATCATCCTGCTACAACCTACTAGACCGCAACCCACTTTTTCCCCTCACCATTCATTTTTGGCTAAGCTGCCGTTGCTTTGCACCTTCAGGTTTATTTATTTTCCTACCCTGCAAGCAAATGCTTGAAAGGGTATATTAATTTGTTCGTACTGAAAAGTATGCGGTGCAAATTATGTCAATAAGATTACTAATTTCACAGCCAAAAAAAACATCACCAACAAATGTATATGTAGGCGCAGTAAATGACTCAACTATAAATAAGATATGTGGATTTTTATACTCTAAACCCTATACAAAAACTGTTGCTGGGTACTCAATAGTCTTTAACTTGTTGTAGGTTCTACCTTGTGCTTTTTTGTTATATTTACATTTCGTGTTGTTCGTCTCAAATCGTTTTATTTATTTGCCTAGCTACCACAGACACACCTCCCCATAAGACGGTGGCCCCTGCACATATGTTTTATATGCCCTTACCATTATGGTTATTATTATTATTAGTATTGCTCTCTTTCTGTTTGTTCTTTCTTTTCATTGTTATTATTATTCTTTCTTCTACTCGGTATTGTTTTTGTGGCTTTTAAGTGTCAAGGCACTTGGCACATTCAGTTTAATGAATATTAATGGACGTTTAAATAAGAAATGAATAACTAAAAGCAAATAGCTTTATAGACTTCTCTTAATTTCTTAAATGAAATAGAATTTTAACCTGTGGCTACAAGGCCATATCAATATGCACTTAATGACTTATACAAAATGAGCCTTTGGGCAAGTAAATAAATTTTTCTGCCAGGATTGCTATTAAATTTCAGTTAATCTTCTTACCACAAAAGATTTGCTTGAGTGAAATAATCAAATATAGTCTTAAGTTTATAGTCTAAAAGTTTATACGCCATCTAAAAGGTTTGGAATACATATTACATTTACATTTTGTTGAATTAATAATTATCAATATTGATTATGATCAATCAAATTTTTGTCTATTATCAGAGAATGAACGGGCAAAGCTATGTATATTTTAGGAAATCATTGATTTACAGTGGCTTTTCTATGGCAATTGTACTTTTATTTTCTTCTTATTGCTTGGTCTGTTGCCAAAGATTAAAAACAGTGAAAGTTGGCCCCTTTAAGTATGCAATATTTAGCTGATAAATTTACTGAGAAAAAATTATGCAATAAGCTGTCCAAAAATACGCTTTTTGAAACAAATAAGGAAATTTCGATATACTCTGTGAATAAAAAAAGTAATGTGGTAAAGCAAAAATTTGTTTCGAATACTTATCCAGCCTATAGCATACTTTTCGGGGCTAAGCTCAACTATTTCACAGTCCTACATTCGCCTATGCCTTTTACAGTCCTCGTTGAAAATGTTCTTAATATGAAGGCATAGTATATTTTAAAAGGTCTTTATATTGAAAAAACAAGTGAGTTCTGAGTAAAAAAATGTATAATCTATGACCGTATTATGCTTTCTAAGCCGAAAGATCCCCCAATTCAGATTTCTGAATCCGCATTTGATTGGGTAAGAAACAAAACCGCAAGCTACATTATTTTTGCCTTTTAAAGTTAATTGCCTGTGAAATGTATTGTTATGATTTAATTGAATCGCAGAGTATATCATAATTAAGTCTACTTCAAATTGTATTTGCATACTTGATAGCCACTTGGGGAATCGAACATCATTAATTAGAGGCTAACATTAACAATTAAAATTAAATTACCACAGATAACAGAGAGTTGTTCCCATTTCCGGTAGAAATACTTATAAAAAAAACACTTTAAATATAAATAGCAAAAAGTTGAAATGAGCAAAAAATAAAATTGAAATGCGAAACCGCCCGACTTCAGCAACAAAAACAACAACAAGAATAGAAAATATGGAAGATGAGTTCCTGACAGTAAAGGAAGACGCAAACACTTTGGACAGTTAATAAAGCCAAGATAAGCACTCGACTTGCTGGCTGGATGACAACTTGACATGGACCCTTAAGGACCAAAAATATATATATATAAATATATACACAGTTTTTTTATAGTCCATATATAGAGCAACCGCGACAAGTTTATTAAAAAAAATAAGGAAAATAAATGAGAGAGAGAGAGGATAAAATAAGTAAGTAAGAGCACAGTTCCTTTTTATGACCTTGTTTCATCTTTCATGTTTTGCCAGAACTAAAATTTAATGGTTAATAAGTATGTCTAATTTATATTAATTTTTACTTACTTTACTTCACTTCAGAAACTTCATGGAGAGTCATAAAAAAAGGTAAATTTAAATATCATATTTTGGGCACCAAAGTAAATTTAGTTTACAGGTGAAAATATGCGGCAGAAGAGCTCATTTCACTGTCCGTTATTGATTGATTGTTTATCCGCTCAGCTATCAACCTTTAACAAAAACCACGCCCACGCGAAGCGAAACATTCAAAAAGCAAAGGTAATCTTTGAGTCCAGGGAAAAGTGCTTAAATCCTTAGCACGTAGGCTTTGGCGTCCAACATTTCCATTAGTTGATTTAACATCTGAACTTGCCAAAGAGCGAAAATGCTAAAAACGTGCTCATGATTTAAGCCGATTACTTGGAATGGATGAGCTATGACCCAAGGATTGGGTCAGAAATTAAATTAAGTAACCTTTTTGGTCAACACTTTAAATATTATTTATTTTTATAGTTAGTTTACCTATACCTCTTAGAAAGCAAATGTAAAAGCCTTTACTACATAGTAAAACAGTTCTCTAATGTTCTTAATTAAAACACTTTACAATGAAAGGACTCATTGATAATGGCCGCCATATAGAATTTCCTTAATTGGGTCCACCTTCTAAATAATTTCAATTAAAGATTTATTTGTTTTTGTACTGTCTTGGAAATCCTGATTAAAAGCCAGATTTACCTAGACCGCAATGCACTCTAAACGTCAATAAAATCTCCCCCCAAAATATATAAATTTCAGACCATTTCAACCCAACTAAACCCAAAAGACCCAAAAGTATCGTATGTAACGCGATAAAGCTTGTGTTGGAAATTTGCTTTGACTTGTCGATGTGTCAATAAGATTCCTTCTATACGTTGGAAAGGGTTGCCCAAAGGCAAACCAATTAATCTTTTGGCCTGTTTATGGGCACTCAGTGCCACGCCCCAAAGCCATACAGAAGTGTGGCCTACTCCTTTGTAGGTCATGACCGGTCTGATGTTCTGATTTGCCCACACAAAACTTGTCTACAATCGAAAGCGGACAAAAAGGCAAACCAACCCACCTAGTCATTTAATTTCACATAAATTTTACTTGTTCTCGCCAACTCTTTCTCATTCCACTTTTCTACAAAATAGTCATTCTTTTATATTGTCGTTTGTGTTGAATAAACTTTTGAATTTAAACGCACAGTGAAACTTATTTTAAGTAGACTATAGTAAATATATATAAACAACTACTCGACTAACAACATTGAACTTGAACTTGATATTTTTCATTTTGCAGTGCAATCACCTCGTCAATACTTCTTTCTGTCATTTCCACTCGCTTCTTTTTATAAAAAAGGACTGGAATGAGTGTCCATATGGTCTACAGCTAAAAGGGATACAATTAACCTTATGAATACCCAAACAAAATAAAACAAAATGGTCGTGAAAAATAAACATTAGGAATAATTGCCGCCCCAATAAATTTGTCTGTTGAGCAAAATTTTACTGTAATTACATTTATTTCATTCATCTATTTTTTTTTTGTTTTGTTGTTGAAAATTGTTGCACATAAAAATATATTTACAGAAGTTTTTATTTTACGCTTACATGGACACAACATGAAATCATATATTTATATGTACATAGATCTATATATGTATGTATGTGTTTATAACTATATGTTTATTATGTATATCTAGATAGTGCTTGTATGTTAGCTTAAAGCCGTAGCACGGCTGCAATACTTTAATATGGAACAGACACTCGGGGGGGCGGGGCGGTCAGGGATGTATGCTTAAACTTATGACTAGACGACAGACATGAAAAACGCATAAAACTCTATGTGCACAATTTATAAACCCTATGACTAGTGCATATACATATAGTATATAGACTACATAGTATGCATCATTCAGTATGCTTATATTTATGTACAAAACTAAGGACTTTAACAACTTTCTAGCTATTTGTATAAACAAGTACATAAATAAACGCCTGAAAAGTAAATGTCCTGGCCAAGTGGAACTTTTCTTACGTTTTGTTTTCTTTTCTTAAGATTTACTTTCTTTCAAGCCTTGCCTAAAAGGAAAAACAGTTTGGCTCATTGGGTTTTTTAAGATTCACCATGTTCTTTCTTCAAGCTAAAACTTTTTGAGAACAAACGTTGGCAAAGCTTAGTATATTTTTTTTTTCAGCCAAAGTCTATTAATTGAGTCAGTTTCTTCATTAAACATCAGTTCAGAATTGGTCCGTTACAAGAACGGATATAGGAAAAAATTTCAAAATCAATTCGGACTCTAGACCACTCCATTGAATCCGTCTCTGGTCTATCACACAGTTTAATACTATTTTTCATTAAAATGATTTTCCTTTTCTTAGTCGGCGTTTCAGCAAATATCTTCCTTAATACATTTTAGAAATGACTCCCATTGAAAAGTTAATTCTTTTCTACAGTGCAGTTCAATTTAATACGTACGCTCTATTTTTGACGATAACATTTTTGAAATGGCACACATTCGATATTGAATTTGCTTTGTACAGTGTTTTCCAAGTTAATAGGTACACTCTTTTTATTCGCGATAACATTTTTCCTACTTTATTAAGAGCCTGTTGTTGTTTGCAAGAACATAGGCAATGGTTTCAGTGTCATTAGAGCTCTTAAGATAACCCTGGACTGTAATCAAAAACCTTCTTGGCTATCCCATCATCAAATAAGCTTATTCCAACTTGTTTTCATAAATATTGGTTTGGTTTTTCATTCTAGCCGCTGCCTTCTTTCGCCTTTAGTTCAGTTGACTAATTTTCATGCTAAATCATTTTTCAATTTGCTAAAAAAGTAAGTAGAACGCTTGGAGCTAAATGAGAAAATTCCACAAAAATTATTCTTTTGGCCGATACGTTTACTCTTCAGACGCCTCACGTATTAGTTAAATTTCCTCGAGTGTGGTTCCCTGAAAATGTCCACCCACACACACTGAATACTATGATTCTTGGAAATTTGCAAAAATGTTAATTGGATTAAAAATTATGTGGCTACTTCACTTCCTGTAATCTCCGTTGAGGGCGGTCTGCCTACGTTTTTTATTTTGGTATTTCAATTTAATGGGGATTCCTGCTGATGCTGCTGTGGTTGGGTCAGTTGCCTTGATGCGTGGTTTGGTCTATACTGACCAATTTCACTTAGCGGGGCAAATTCATAGCTCGCTGGCATAGATTCGGGCAGGGCGGTAACCGAAATGGGAGCATTTTGTCCACCGTTCGTGAGGGGTGGCAGCGAGGTTATGGTTGTCTCTTGCAGGCGACAACTAAACGAGTGCGAATGAAATCAATTTGGTCAATTCTCGTAAAAGGATCTATGTATGTACATATATCGATCGATGCGACTCACCTGCGTACAGTGCTCTGATAGCAGGAGTGACGCGATTGATAGCGTTTCGAGGCGGTGCTGGTCAATGAAGTGTCCCGATGCATGCAGAATGTGTCATTGTGTTGGCTGCGCTTCTTGCGGCGTCCGTTGACGCCTCGGCAAAAGAGATATCTGCAAATTGACCAATTGCGAAAAGAGAAAAGGGAAATGGTTGCTCAGAGTCTAGCAGAAATCGAAAAGCAACATGCAATATTTCAGGACAAAAAAAAACAACATTTCGATTTTCATGTTTGTGTGTGTGTAACTGTTATGTCTGTGTGTGGCTGTGGTTGTGAATGTTTATGGTTCTGTGAATGTGTGCGTGTGTGTGTGTGTGTGTAGGTGTGCGTGTATGTCTTTCATTGTTGATTGCAATTTTGAAAATAAATACTGACAGATGTTGCCTAATACCCAAATTCAATTCCGTAATCAAGCTTTTAGTTTTTCCTATGCTTAAAGTTTCATTTCGTAACTTGATTTTCCTTGTTTTAATTCGAGGGTTTCCTTTATAGTCGACATGTAGAAAGGCTAAAACTGACGACATTCATTAAAGGACAAGAAAAAAGGATTATTCTTATAATCCGTTCCAAACCAAAATTTTCTAAGTCTAAAAGTGGTTTATAAAGAACGCACAAAGCTCTTTTAATCATTGAAGGATACACCAAAACTGAGAGAATAGCAGTTATCAATATCCTTGAGTGCGCAAATGTTTCTGACTGGATTTACTGTGACTACCCTCGTATTTTAAAGCCTCAAGCCTGAACCAAGGACATGCACATGGCCATTCCTGTTGTTAATATTCTGCCTGATTGTAATGAATTAATTCGATTTAAAAATGCAACTTGCATTTGAAATTTCTAAAAGTAAAACCAGTTGTACATCTTGAAACAAAAATACTAAGCTCTGGTGGATGTAGAGAAAATATTTTGCAAAATTTATGTGCTTAACAATGAGAACTTTATGGAAGCATTACAAATATAAGAGGGAAAAATATGAAAATAAGAAGAAAGAAAAATGTATATGAAAAACATAAATTTAATAGTAATAAACAATATTTTTTGCTGGGAGAGATTTTGGTTAACAATAAATCAAATTCTACCCTGCCTAGACACAATAATTCTAGCTGATAAGTGCGCTATACACAAGTACACATATACATACATGGAGAACTACATATGCACATAAATTTGTATGTATGTATAGTGTATAGTTTGTTATCTATAGCATACTCTTGTGGGCAATCAGAAAGAAAAAGTTTTTGCCAAGTGGTAATGTTTTTTTCTTTGTTTCTTGTTATTGTTAGTTGATTGGTTGGTTGGTTGGTTGGTTGGTTGATTGGTTGGTTAGTTGGTTTTTGGTATCGTATTGCTTTGGTTTTAGGCTATGTTTTTAGGGAGATACAAATTGCAGTTTGCTTACGCTTACAGATTTACAGTTATTTGTTTGTTATCGATTCTAATCGAATATCATTAGTCATGCTGTTATGCTGCTGGTGGTGGTGGAGGAGTAGGATTGATGTGAATGAACAAATACCTATTGAAATGCTTGCGAAAGGCCCCGCTCACAAAGTAGAGGGCAACCGGATTGGCACAGCTGTTGGCAAAGGACATGCAAAATCCGACGATGCGCAGGACATGCCAGAATGCATTATAATCTTCTTGTGCAGTTGGCCTGTGTGCGAGAGTATGTAGAGATGTGGCAAAAACCATCATAATGGAGATATAAACGAGAGAAATTGATTATTGTCCAGAGCTGGGAGTATATGTCAAACAAATGGTGACAACATTACTCAAGCCAGCTCCTTTCTCCAGGCAGGAAAAGAGAGGCTGTGCGGGTCAATAGGGTGCCTGAATGTCGCTCTGACTGTGTATGTGTGTGTGTGCACGAGTTCCTTTCTTATCTGCATTGACAAATTGACTTTCCCATTCATGAATATCGTCAGCACACATAAATCCTGGCACACACAAACACACACACAGTTCACTTCCTTTTTTTTAGACGCAATCGCACTTTCTCTCTCTCCTTTCCGCCATTTCTTTTTCTTTCCTTTCATTTCTTTTTTTGTCATTTGCTCCTTGTACTTACCAGTAGTAGAACCAGAGAAAGAAGACGTGATATGGCAGAAAGCAAATACCAAAGATGACAACAAATGCCAATACTGTTACAGCAACTTTACGACGAGCTCGAACCTGAAATACAAAACAAAAGTTGCAACAAACCAGGCACAAAAAACTTGCTAAATTGAGGTTGAATATATTTATTTTTTTTTTTTTTTTTGGCATTTGGCAAAATTTATTCTGACGCTGCCAATTGAATTTAAAATTTCCTGTAAAATACTCAAAGCATGTTCACTGGTTAAGGCAATATAAATATTTTAGTAGACTCAGTTTAGGCTACAAGCTTTTTCCGTTGTATTTAATTTAATTTTATTTCCTGCCTGCATGTGTGAGTGTTTTGTTTTTTGTTTCCATTTTTTTCTTCTTTTTTGTGGGTTGTTGGTTATTTAATGTGAATTGTTAATTGATTGAGACTTTTTGGTTAAAAAGAAAACACTGAAAATTGTGAATAATTCAATAAGATAGCTTATTTATATCAACGAAGCCCCAAAGCAGTAGCTTAAATACATTTTAAAAACCTGCTTTTGACAATAGATTATAGGAGAAGCAAAAATGATTGCCAATCCACACATGATATCATAATCAATCATCGAAGTTAATCAATAATGCTTAAATATAGGTCTATACAGTTTGCCAAAAGTTTGTTCTAGTAAAAATGACCAATTGGTGTGCTGATGGAACCCTACTTGTGTAGTCTCTTATCTGAGAAGGCCAAAAGATTCAGTCAAGAAACAGAAAAATGGTTACTGTGTAACGTACTAAACCTTCCCAATTGTTATAGATTTACGTGTGGAATAACTTTTTTCAACATTTATAAAGGAAGTGGATGGGTAAGCAAAGTAAATTCTACTAACTTGAACTTTAACAAACTTAAACAACTTTTGTCCTTGACAGAGAAACATTTCAATAGATGGAGTTGGTTCAAATTCGACAAGTTTTAAGAAACAGAATAGAAATTTTATATTCTTTGTAATTTCTTCCCTAAATGTAGTTGTATTAAGTTATTAGATACAATGCTATAACAAATTCGTATTGGATTCCTGTAAAATTTGTCGGAATCAAAATAGATATCTGCTTTTTCTTACATATCTATTTTGATCAATCAAAATATATATCTGCTATTTCTTACATATCTATTTTCATTCCGACAAACTTTACAGATATCGATGAAAGACAAAATCTGCTGTTATCCAATTTAAGAACCTTTTTAAATAAGGCATTATTACCTTAAACAAATTATGATTTACCTACAAATTGAATTGAAAACCGAGATTTTCTAACATTTTTGGCATGAACCTCAAGTATATCAGCTTTTAAAACTTATATATTTTTCTTTTCCATAAAGTTGCATCGTTTAATTGACATTATGGTCTAGAAAATTAATGTTTGCATTGAATTTTGTCATTTCTGTTAATGTCATAAGAAATTACACAAATTGACACAACAAATTTTCGTAGTTTACGAGTTATGAATAACATTTAAATGTATGTAAGTATATAAACTAGATATGAATATAGAACAACATTTGTGTGTATCACCCAGAAAATGGAAAACTTAGAGTTTTTATTTTTTCTAATTTTATCTCACCTGTCTGACAGCTCCTTGCATCTCACCGGGAACACTGGCCGAGTACATCAAATGCAGAGCAATTAATACATAGAAAGCAGCTATGATAACCAAAGGTATGGCATAATATACCAAAAATTTTAATAGAACCATAGTTTTGGCATAATTTGCACCCCAATCATCAGGATATGGATAACAGATTAGAATCGATTTCTCAAGACTAATGCCAACGGGCTGTAAAAAGAACCAAAATTACCACCCAAATTGTATATTTAAACTAAGAAACTCACCTTAAGATTACTGCCAATTAAATCTGGTATACCGCAAAGTATGGCCAAAAGCCAAATAGATACAGCAATGGCCAAAGTCATATGAGTCGCTCGACGACCACCTCCTATTTAATTAATAATTTTCACATTTATACAGGTAAAAATATATATAGAAATGTTGCCACTTACCATGTGCATGAAATTTACGCAGTGGATCAACTATAGCAAAATATCGATCACCCGATAGAGCAGTCAAGGTAAAGACTGATACTCCAATTGACACATCCTTCATGAATTCGGTAACACTGCAAAGTGGAGCGCCCCATGGCCAGTATTCCACAGCATAGACCGTAGAGACCAATGGAACTGTTGTCAATATAACCAAAAGATCAGCCAGGGCCAAGGAAAGTATATAACTGTGTGATATGGAGAGAGAGATCAAGAGAGAATATTAACAAAAACCGGAGTTTGATTGATTTCTGTTATGCTGAAGTAATTATTATCCTAAATTAAGATAGTTATTGGACCGATTCAACCTGCAAAGGCTTTTAGTCCTGCAAGTGCTGCACTATGTAGTTATATTAAAACTATTGATCTCTAAAAAGATCTAGGAAACTATTGGAATGCTAGATAGTTGGAATATTTAGACATTTTTTACCCAAATGTTTTTGATCAAGTAAATTATTTAGCAAAATTCTTTTTAAAAAATCAAACATAGCCCAGAAATTCAACTAAAAATTTACATAAACTTTTAAAAAATCTTTTTGAAATGTTTCTTAAAACTTACTAATCTTAGAGGAAGGAAATCATTATAATTGAAACAAAGTAAAATAAAACAAGGATATAATGAAGCTTTAAACTGAATAGAGTCCACTTAAATTTTAGATAATTGAAGACCAAAATTGTAATAGATTTTTTTTGGCCTTTGCAAGCTTCGCAGCAAATAAAACATATCCCTTCGTGCAAGCTTATAGAAAGGCAAAAACTCTAATAGATTTATGTGACCTTTTTTTTTGTACATGGGAGATAAACCAGCAGCTTGAATATCTTTAAGGGTCCAAGGATATTTTTTGCAGCACGTGCGCGCCTTGAAGTGTGATAAAAAAATGTTTCGCTTCAATGATTTATGCCTGATATGTTGGCCAATTTTTAAGTAAAATTTTTGCCATTTTCCCATTGACCGATAAAATTGATTTATATGCTAGAGAATTTTTGCTTGGAAACATTTTTGACTTTAAATAAAATTTGAATCAAATTAGGAGAGAGAGAGCGCCACAGTGACTGCAGATAAATTGCTTACACAGTGACAGAAGCTTTGTGATCATATGCAATGTATAGTAATTTAATGCCTCTATCTCCCTTGCTTCCTGTAAACCTATCTCTTTCACACACGATGAGCGTGTGTGTGTTATACCATAAATAAGCTGCATGTGGCAGCAGAAATGAAACACCAAATTACATTTTTGTGGCACTCTCGGCACAACCTGATAAGGATTTTTGCTTTGCGTTTTTCTAGTGTTTTCTGTTTCAGTTAGACTCTCTGGTCTGCCGTGGCCTGGTCTATATTTAGTCCTGGGATACCCACCTACTTATACACCGTTCAAGCTGAAACTGAGTCAAGTTGACTTTGGTCTGTTGCCTGGCTATGAAATGCAATTTCAGCGTAATTTGATCAGTTGACATTTCAGTTGGCTTTGCCTGAAATGTGCAAGTTTAATGCATTGCACGTGGGGCAAATACTGTGACTCACTGTGTGTGTGTTTGAGTGGGTGCAGCTAAACACAGAGGTCCTATCCTTGGCCAGTGTTGGCATTATGGCTTATGATTTTTGGGGTTTTTATCAAATCCATAAAACTGTGAACTTTTGGCATTTGAATGAAATTAAAAGTGTACTTATGTACATATATCTGAGCACTTGTGCCAAAGGAGGACCTATGAGGTGCATTTAATAGCACCTGGAAGCATTGATAGGTTTGCAATTTTATTCAGTTGAACTTTGTGAAATGTCTATCAATGCACATTGGATCCAATCTCTAATTTTTTAGCATAAAGTGTAAGTCCAAATGAAACATACAGATATATTGCAAGTATGGCTCTAAGTATCAAGCCTTATTGATACTTATTAAAAAAAGCAAAGTTTTTTCTTTGTTAATAAGCGTTTATAGGTATATTTATAAGTATGTATTAATTGAATGTCCAATAAAAGGAAAAACTTAAGCAAAGGGTTCGTCTTTTGTAGATCTAACTAAAGTAGAATGCATATATAAATGTTTACTAATAACTATTTATCCGACTTGATACGGCTTTGACCTCACTATTATCTTATCTTATACTCGTAAATGCTCCAACTCAACACTATAATTACGTATACGCAATGTGCGTTAATATGTCATATGCGTTTACTTTATGCCAAAAAATCTGCTTTTGGGCCCAATGTGCAATGGTTTACAACTTTTTGAGTTTGCAGATTTGACATCTGTCTCTAGATCGTTATTTTCTTTCCTGGGAAAAGCAATGCTGCAAATTTTCAATTACTTAGTACTCTTCTTTAATTTAATAAAACGGCTATTTATAACCTTTTTCCACCATTTACTATCAGGTGTACTTTAAGTCTTTGGAAATTGAGTCCTCATTTGAATAAAAAGACGTATTTTTCTTTTGGATTCTTCTATAACATAAATGTCCTTTAAACTTTACTCTAATACTATTAAACTTCTATGGTGAATCACATTTGACATGGAGCCACACATTGAAGTGCTGGGACCACCACAGAAGGTCAAGTGACACACGCAAGAGATTTGAGTTGAGTGAACGAGAACATCAATTAATAAATATCTTTTCCTTTTTTTTATAGTCAGCCAGTTATGACCTGTCAGTAGAGAGTTTAACGTTTTAATTGGCTATACACAACGACCACAGAAAGTGAAGACCAATTCACAATTAACGGGATTCAGGCATCTGGCTAATGATGAAGCCACTAACGAACACTAATTACCTATAAAGGTTTTTGCTTTACCAAGAATTCTTAAATTATGATATTTTATTTATGGCTCAATTTTGCATATTTTAAGCACGGAACTGTACCTTCAACATTTGTTAGGTATTTCGAAGAGACTACCTAAAAGTAGGCAACATATTTTTGCCAAGAAGCAGTGTAGGGACCAACATCTTCTCCTAAAATCAAATTAATCGCAAGGCCTGTGTAACAATAACTTGATTTATGGCACTCAATTTATGCAAAACAACACAAAAATGTTACAATATACACGAACACACGCGCGCACACACACACACATGTGGCCAAACATGGCTAATTAGTCAGCTGTGGTATGTATAAGCCAAAAAGACGAGCAGCCTGGCTAAATTTTAAGTAATTTCTAGCCAAAAACCAACTTCGACATTTTCCGCATCACAATCATCATCAACTGTATCATCATCAGCTTGGGCAACCACTTAATTAGCAGCAGGAATGTGTAGAGGCGTGCCGACGTGGCATATTAGGCATTTAGGCAGAGGCGTTGTAAGAAACTTTTCACCACTGACATTTGCCTCTTTTGCATGCATAATTTGCCACACACACACTTTGCCTAAGAGAACGTAGAAGCGTTCATAATTAAATTCAATTTAAGTTTGTCATAAATCAAAAAGACATTTTTCATAATGTGAAAAGCTCTTGAAGTTAAGGAATGGAATCGACCTTATAATACCCTTGGTATAGAAATATCTCTAGATTTACACTATAAGGATCAAGGTTTCTAAATGGTAATGAAGATGTTAAAAAAGGTTTTAAAAATTAACCATAAAATCGGAAACATAATGAGATACTTTACCAGAAAACTTCATATATATCGGAAATTAAGAAACTATTAAACTTGATCTATGTTTTGTATGAAAAATAGTTTGCTTATTAATGTAAATAAGTTATAAAACCATTTTTTTTTTTAAGAATACTGTACTTTTTTGTACTGTAACAATTATTAATACTCAATTGCCTAATATACTCCACTGTCTGTTATTTTGGCACTTGGACTTACAACTTTTGATAAAAATTTTTTCTTTTGGTCTCATAACTTTTCTTTGAAACTCACGTGTTGGGCACATTTCGCATCTGTCGCACACTGAGAAAGACCACAATGAGCGTACCATTGCCCAGTACGCCGACCACAAAGATCAGGGCAAACAGTATGGGCACAATATAAGTCTCTGGACGTCTTCCATATGGGATATAAGTTGTTGCAGTTGAGCCATTTATCGAATTATTATATTCCTCGAGGAGTGGTGAGGCAGTTGCCATGGCCAGATCCAAAAGTGCTTGAGTCATATTGGATGTCTCTGGTTGTGGGAGTGCCAGACGACGGCCTGGAGTTGTGAGAGATAGCGCTGAATCCATTTCTTATATGCTTTTGTTTCTCTTTTTGACTTCTTCTTTACTTTGCGATTGCTGAGCCAATAATTGAAACTTGTTTAAGCATAAATGATTCATTTAATTTCCTCACGGCTCGTTGAATATTGTTGTTTCCTTTGGTGTTTTCTTTAGCTGCATTGCCAATTGGTTTTTCCGGCTTTATCACACAAATATATCAAATTTGTTTAGCTGTAAATGGAACAAAAGCAAGTATATAGTTCGATTAAATCATCTGTGAAAATTTGTATTTAACTTCAATGTGAATGGATTTCTATTGAACAGATTTCTACTATTTTACAAAATAAATATTGTAAATGCATTTTTCCATTTAATTTGTACATCAATTAAACAATTTAGGTCTTAGAGAAGTAAAATCAACACACATATACACACACACATACACGCTCATGTGTATATTTAACGAACAATGCTTTAAAGTGAATGAAAAAAAAAGGATTTTCCACATTTTATGCAAACAATTAAGACAATTCATTCATTTAAATGTTTTTGCCAAGAGCTTTTGATTTATTCACTTTATGGTCTCAAACAGACAATCAATGTACAGTGCACAAAAAAAGATGTGTATCAAAATTACATAAATATTTATATTTAATCATGGCATTCAAATTCATTCAATTACATTAATAAATAAATATACGTTTCTATAGATATATGTATGTACCTATTATTAATGAAAATTAAACAATGCATATAGAATTGACATCGCTAATAACATTCCATATAATTTAATGTTTAAATATATTTATTATTTTAGTACTTTTATATTTTTGTTTAATCAACTTCACAGTGGTTCAGATGACCTTCCTTCGAATGCTATAGAATTGAAATTTCATAGCCACATAAACTTGGCTCAAAATTACTTTAAGTCCTTAAAAAACTACAAAATTTTTACCCAAAATAAAGATGCTTTTAAAATTCCTCATTGTTTTTTCCACATGTCGCATGAGAGTGCAATGTGGGATAAACACACTTGAAAATTTCATTCAACTTTATACTTGCTTAGGTCTTATACTAAACCAAATGCAGTTTGTATATTGAGACTAACTAAGTCAAAGAGAATATAACTTTGCATGGTCATCTCATTACGAAATCACATTAGTTTGTCACAACTTTTCAAATGTGTTTATATTATTTTCAATTATAAAAGTTGTCTATTAGCAATGAAATTCATTTTGTAGCTAGCGGACATTCCGCAAAGTTCTTTATAGTTTGCAAAGAGTGACTTATTCGTCTGTCTTCTGCATACTATAGGGGACAAAAAATGTCCTGTACAGTTTCGGCCTCTCATTTAGAAACTGCTGCTTGTGACAGGCAATTAAATTTTAATTCATAATATTAGAAATTTGTTAATAAAAGCAATGTCTTTTATGTTGTAATCCATCGTTGGCATAGTTGAGAGTGGAATAATTGCTAGATATTTTAAAGCCTGGGGCGGGATTCCAAGTTGGCGCCCTATTGTAAAATTACATAAATTTATAACTGGGCTCTGGCATTTTCTTCTCTTTTGATGTTCTTCTTATTTTTTATTTGTTTTTCTGTTGGAGTTTTGCTTGACCTCAGCTTTAAATTGAATCTAAATTAGCTTGTTTTATCCTTAGAAAGTCTCTCTCAATGCCCTTACAATACGCTCAGCCATGCAATTAGATTATTTACGGAGATAAAAAACTTCAGTCCCATGAAAAAGCACATCT
Source organism: Drosophila willistoni (assembly GCF_018902025.1). NCBI lineage: Eukaryota > Metazoa > Arthropoda > Insecta > Diptera > Drosophilidae > Drosophila > Drosophila willistoni. The sequence goes on along the minus strand of NW_025814049.1, from coordinate 918,469 downwards.
TTTGTTTGTTTTTATGGAAATGTTTCTAGTTCCATGCTTATTTAATTTGCATTCTTTTTTTTGTGATATGTTGAACATCTGTCAATGATTTGTCTCATTGAACACAATCTCTCAATTCAAGAAAATCTTTAGCATACTTGTTTACTTCAAGCGAATTATAAAATATTTCAATCAGGGTCGGACTATCTTGAGGTAGGTATGTTATGGTCATGCTCCATCAATTTATCGGCTTAAATATTTTACCTAAATTTAAAAGAATTATTATTATTGTTTAACTTATAAAGATTATCTTTGAATCTTAGTCTTGTTTCATAAGCAAAAACCGAGTGCCCCTCTACATCAAATTATTTGTTGTTATCAGACCAACGAGTTGGCCGCCTTAAGGACTAAATTAGGGATGGAGGTCGCCAAATTCTACTCAGAGAGCGCCAAATGGTCATTTTAGACCACTTTTCATTTATTTGTTTGGAAACCAAAAAAAAAAAAAAAAGTTCCCAAAAGGCCATCAATTTCACATCTCGCCTCAAGCGCCAAAATACCTCTCTCTCTCTTTACACCTTGCTACGTCCCTGAACCAATTGCTATAGTTAGATGACAACAACATGTTGTTTCTCAATCGGATGTGATATGTTCATGAACTTTAAGCTGCTTAGTAAACATTCCCATTTCAACAAAAGGCTTTAATATGTCTTTGTGAACTCTTTGCCAAAGGGAATCAGAGTGCAGAGAGCATTTTCCTCTTGTGTAGTTGCTTTTGTTTTCTTTCGCTCCCCATTTCCATGTCCTTTTGCTTCCTTTAATATTTAAGTTCAAATGCAGCAACTCGTATGCCCCGTCTTAGCCCCAACTAAATTTCTAGTTCCAGCTAACAAACTCATTTCCCTTTTCCCATTTTTTTCTGATTTTGCCTGAGAGAAATGTACTGGGTTTTGGCATTTGCGAAATGCTAAAGGCTAACAGCATTTGCATTGAAGATTCTTTTTAATTAAAGCAAACAGTGTGAAAATTGAAAGGGAAAAGTTAGTGGGGTGGGGCAAAGAGGCATGATTAGATTAGCTTTAAGTTACAGATTTATGACATTAGCATATAGTCGGATACTTATAGCATGGCATTTGCTTATCAACTTGATGCTCTGTAGCTTGACTAGCACTTCAAGGGAATGCATATCCTGTCATTACATTTCCAGCCATTAAGCACATATACACATACGCACTGCCCCTCCCACTCCCACTATATAGTGTGTCATAAAATATTACTGACATCCGAACGAACTTCAATGGCCAGGACCACAGTATCTAGCGCCAGCGAGTAAGAGAAAACCTGAGTATAATTGAAATCCGTGCGTTGTGGTTCGTGTCCTTTTTCATTCATGTGTTTCTTACTTTTCGCTGACACTTCTTTGTAATAAAAATATGAATGGATTCACACCCAGGTAAACATCATAACATTATGGTTTCCCTACCTCCTTCTCCACCACTATACTTCTCAACTATTTATTGTTTTCTTTCGCTGAGTGCATAAGCCGAATGGCAATGTCGAACCAAACCAACTGCAAATGCAAACTGTATTCACGGTTAGGGGCCATAAAAACAAATGGTTAACTACGGAATGCCTTAGCTTCTGTTTACTTTTCATATAAAAACAAAAATATAACATTTGCAACATCTGCAACAAATGCTAAAGATATGCGACATAAAGTCAATCTAGGTCAGAGTCTGGACCAAATTGCATTCTGAACAAACTATCAGTTCAATTTCTTAATTAGCAAAAAACTTGCTTCGTTTTTAAGTTCAATTTATATGCAATCTTTTAGCATAAAAAATATTCCAAGTAATGTGTGGTAAAGTGGCTTTAAGTAGTTTGGCTTAATAAGTGAATTAAAACCAAAGGGAAAGGAAAAAAGGAAAGTAGATTAACAATATTTATCTTAGTTATATAAGGTTCAAAAAGAACTGAAATTCGTAATATATAATTAATTCTCGAATAGTTCTCCGTTGTTCATGTTAAGAACATTTCTGAATAACCTGCATATAACTCTATATATAATCAAATTACTTAAGTTTAACTCTAAGTAACTAATTATGTGCATTGCATTCCTTTGGGAAAGTTTTAAACAAAAGAACTTAAAAGTTACCTTAACTTGTTGCCCCAGGTTGCACATTCTGTTTGTTTCATCATCAATGTCTTGGAATTTATTACTTAACTATATAGATATAAACTGCACAGTTAATTAGTTTGACTTGATGCTGAATTCTCAGAAGTTGCAAAAGTTTTCTTAATCAACTTGACAGGAGTCATGAGATTCAACAGATAAAGTTTGAAGAGAATATCTAGTTGTTATTATTAAATATTTTTGTATTTCTTAATGCTAAAAATTGATTTTTAATGAATTTATGACTGGCAGTCAATTGTCGTGAGGCTAATTGGTATGAAGACATAAATAATAGGGCCATTAAAGAGTGTCCTTGTTAATGGCCGCATGCAATGAAAATGATTGTGTACAACATGACGTATGAGCAACATATGACCTTTGTGGTTTGGGAGGCGGGTTTAAGCAGAATACAACGGGAAATAGATTTAAGAAACCTAAGTGTATAATTATATGAAATTAAGGGGAATTCCCAAAGTTCTGAAAGAGCGCCAGATTAGATTAATGACACAGTTCTGGACTTAACTAAACCAACTAAAGGCGTCCACTTTTTTCTTACTAATCCCATTCCTCAAATTATAATATTTGTATAGATACATAAATAGTTTTTGGCTCCCTTATATATCTGGAAATATAAATAAATTAATAAGTATAGATTTTCTATAAAGTTTTTATTTATTTCATTTAACTTTGAAAAAATAGATTAAGGTATTTGAAATGTCAAAGTGTTGCCCTTTAGAAATCTTCCAATTCAATTAAATTTTGTAATCTCTTTTTTTTAGAAGATTTTCTTGAAAAAGGATTGAATTTTGAAAATGTCTACAAACAAGAAAGTAAACTTATGCCTATTGCCAATTCCCTGGAGAACATCTTCTAATAGAATTTTTCAGCGAGGCGATACATTTCCTTATCAATCTAAACAATGAAACATTCGAGATTTGCATATATTGATCCCTTATTGTGATTCAATTCCGTTTCGCATTTTATATGCAAATTTCTAAATTTTAAACTAGTCAAAAACTTTTGGAAATTTCATTTTAACTAGATTATATTGTTGTTCTTGGTGTTGTTGTTGTTGTTCACTTTACGCAATTTTGTGTCCAATTGAAATGTAAAAGGGTTTCATGCTAATTGCAAAATGTTTGGTTTGAAAATGCAAATTGAATTTGAAATAAGTTTAAATAACAAAAGCTTATTCGGATCTCACTTAGGCAACGCCTTTGATTTTGGCATTACAACAAAAGTGAGCTTAATTAAATATTTTTGGTGAATTTCATGCCATATCAATTGAGGCAGTTTTGTTTTTGGTGTTGTTGTTGTTCTGCGTTTTGCATTCCACTCGTATTAGGTTAGTAGGGAAAATGTCAACATTGTGGCATTGTTTGCCGTTGCTCGTAATTAATTTGTTAACACAATGACGAGGACATGGCCAAGAGAACGGAGTAAGGGACATGGACCTTGGCTTGGCGTCCGTTTGTTTCTGTGTACTCAATTAGCTAATTGAAAACTTTTCAACTACATAATGCCAACACGATTACCTAAAACAAAAAAAAAAAAAAATCAATTTATAATGCCAAGTTATAAATTTCCACAAAACAATAAATACGTTAATATTCATGTCTATTTTTGGCCCTTTGCCCTTCATTTGGCTCCCTCGCAACCATTAAAGTTGACAAATAAACCTGTTAGCCTGTATCAATAACTGGCTTACAACAATTTGACAAAAATAAAACAAAAACTGAACTGAAATATAAAATAAAACTGCTTTGCTCTGATTTATGATGGCCAACAGAGTAGGAGACGACAAATGCTCGTGGAGATGGGGACATTTAGTCGCTTATCTTGCCAGCCATCTGGATGTCAAATATTTATGAACTCTTCGATCGAATAAATGTGTGTTCAATGAATATGTATAGATTTGCTACCCTCTTTCCAATCATTGAAAGGTCTTTTTTTCAATCTTGTTTTAGTTGTGGTTTGCAATCAAAGAAGAGAATTATGGGCCGTTGTCTTTTTAAGTCTGAAATACATATTCATAGTTTTAACTGGGTCATTAAATTTGTCAATGTTTCTGGACCATTATGTAGCCATATTAGTCCTGTGGAGTAGTTCTGGTTTAGAAGAATATTTATGGACTATTTAGACAACATATTATGGTTTACCATATGGAGTAAAATATTAAGAATATTTTGTCTAAATTCGAAATTCTTAAGTATTATTTTAAATATTACAACCCTGTAGTATAGGTAGGAAAATAAACAATTGGCTATCTGTAAGTAGTACTTAAAGAGATGGTATTCTTATAAAAAATGTTAAAAAATTTAGTCTTGTAGTTGTAAGTTAATAATCGTTGGAAAAGGTTTGATGGATACCAAAAAAGTGTTCAGATTTATGTTATAAAAGTCAAAGATTCTTTGAATGGGTTGTTTTTTTATAATCTATAACGCACTATTTTGCAATTCTTGTATTTGCAGCAAGTGAATTACTTCGTTTTTTTTGTTGATTTTGATTTTCTAGAGAACGAAGTCTTGTCCAATTAAAATTTTTAAGCATCATGGTACATGGTATCTACTATTGAAAAGCTATAAGTTTTTTAGTTTTTCAAAATAAAAAGGTGTTATGATGTAGTGTTTTGGTTTTTTTACTTTGAATGCGTACAAATGTCACATTCAACACTGAAGATAAATGCATTCAATACAGAATTAAGTAAATATTTTATTTTTACCCAATAAATAAGATATTCAATTTCGCTTCAAAAAGAAATCAATTGGAAATTAAGTAATGTATTTAACTCAAAAGTAGTATAATGTACTGAAATATAGAATTTAATCTAAACAATCAAGTAAATTAAAGATTTTTCCATTAATATTAGCTTGCTTATTAGTTGGTGAAATTAGTTTACTTTATTATTTAACTTATAAGTAAACTGGTAATGGTAATTAAAAACGATACCTTTGAAGGTTAAATATGTCATAAATAAATGTGCTTAAAATAAATTTCTTAAAAATCATACTTATTTAGGATAAATATGTTATAAATAACAGCAACGAAGAACAAAAAAAACTATTGAAAATATATAAATCATATTTAGCTGACATTTGTTGCTCTATTTTGTCAAAATTGTTCCCTAAAATTCTTTAAAAAAAAGGATTCTGGTTGAGATACATATATTCTTTTCTAGATAAACTCAAGTCAATTATCAATTGCTAAGTACATTCTAGTCGATCCTTTCGGCTGATAATTCGCATTTGTTATTTGATAAATCAATGCAATTTATCAGCAGTTCAGTAGCAAGCACAAACGCCACTTAAAATCTGTCCACATGTGTGATGTTTTTTTTGGACGAGGAGCAGAAGAAGCGAAGGGGGAGAAATTGGAAAACATCCGCAGGCAAATTTTTTTATCTAAAAGCAAACACTCGCCCAACACGTTCCAAACTCCAAATAGAAAATCAAAACCAAAAACCGAACGTTACCGAACAGAAATGAAATGAACTGAAATCTTATCTGTCAGCCGTTTTGGGGTGGCTTAGTCCGTCTACATAATAAATGTTAAATGCATTTAAGTTCGCGGCAAATGTTACGAGTTTTGTTTGGAAGGATCTGTTGACGACATACGAAAATATTTTTATATAATAAATAACGCGATTCGCATAGAGATGGTTGCCTCCTACCAGACGCAGTCGCGCAGTCTCAGGTCCTGTCCCTGTCCCCATCCTTTGGGGACGAGTTTCCATGAAATATGTTTCACAGTTGGAAAACAAAATACCTACATTGTATTTTTTTTTTCATTTGGAAACAAAAGATTTGTGATTGGCCATTTGTTTTTCGTTGACTGTTGACTGAAATTGAATATGCCGCGAATCTCTGCTCTTTGTTCTTATTTCAACAAATAATGAACCGAGGAAAAAAGTACGATTTACCTATAAGTTACTGAATGCAAACATACAAATATTTCTGAAATTGACATGTATGACTTCATCAAAAGTTATTTATTTCCAAAGAAACTTCTCGAGACCTATGGAAACGCAACACAGGAAACAC